>NC_057799.1:569040962-569047549 GCF_018294505.1 Triticum aestivum
TCTAAAAAAAAACCGTTCGTTTTTTCTCTAAACCCTAGTTTTCGTTTTTTTCCAGATCGGTTTATTTTTATTTCGGTTTTATTATTTAGTGAACGTTCACCCACCCGTTCGTTTTAATGAACGTGTTCGTCGGATTTTCGCTGTTGACGAACGTCCGTTCTTTAACCGTTTGTCAGTTTTTTCTTTTTCGTCGGATTTTTTCGAGATTATTCCAGATCGCGATTTCAGATCAGATCTTCGTTTTCGTTTAACTTTTCGCTCGTTTATCGAAATCAGGCGATTCAAGCGCCTAGAGTTTCGTCTCGAAATTCTCTTTCCGTTTAACCCACTCAAACAAGTTTTTGCTGCTGTAAAATTTGACCTAGATCCAGATTAGTAAACGAAGCTTGTTTCTTTCGCCGTTTGACTTTCGTTGCTTCGTTCGATTTGATTCTTTTTGCAAACCGGAGTTCTTAAGTTGAACTTTCTGGTTGGATCTTTTATTTGAGTTTTATCTGTGCATTAGATGAGTACTTATTGTTTGCTTGTTTGTTTGTGATAGAGTACCCGGAGTGCGCCGCTTGTTACTTCGAATCTCTAGGTTTCGCGGATCATCAGCAAGGCAAGTAACACTTTGATCATACTTTTCCATACCCAGTTTTTATTGCATTAGATCAATCCTCAAACACTGCATGGTTAGGATCTAATTAAACTGTGGGTATTGGGAAGTAGTTGAGGTAGTACCTATTACCTGTTTTATTTATCA
The DNA here is from genome assembly GCF_018294505.1 of Triticum aestivum. Classification (NCBI taxonomy): domain Eukaryota; kingdom Viridiplantae; phylum Streptophyta; class Magnoliopsida; order Poales; family Poaceae; genus Triticum; species Triticum aestivum. The sequence goes on from NC_057799.1 coordinate 569,041,708, forward strand.
AACCCTTGGGAGTTACTTCTACGTTTGCTTATATTGCCATGCTATGCTCATAGACGTGGATTGGGTTTGAGAGATAATCATGACAGATGTGAGATTGTTAATTAATGGTCTACTTAAGGTGGGAACTAAAACTCACATCTGGGTGGATTGAGGCACCTGGAGAACCCAGTGCTGCCTGTATTTTTTGGATATCCCGGAGTACCCGTGTGATCATCCTATGGACCGCCACCCAGGCTCAAAGGGATCATGAGATTATTCATGCTAGAAACTTCCGTGTGCAGCCACAAGCTATTATGGGCTCTAGCATAGTTGATTAAGTTGTGTGAGCTCTTGAAGAGGTAGACTAGCAGATGTAGGGGATGTAGGTGGTACGGTCTACCCAGAGTAGAGAGTTAACGCTTCTGAAAGACTGTGTCTCAGTCATCCGTTTCTCAAACATCATGCAGTGCGAGAATCAAGCGGAGGCGATCGAGTCTTGTGGGGAAAAGTGCACAAACCTCTGCAGAGTGTACAAACTAATCATGATTAGCCGTGTTCCCCGGTTATGGACAACTTGAGTATCTAGTACCTGGATTATCATGTGAATCTCATCACCGTGTTACTTTAATTAATTTTGTTGGGTTAATGATGATACTTAATTGGATTGAGTTGGAGGTACCTTCTCAATGTTTAACAACCACCATGATAGTTAAACAAAATTTATTCCTTTGCAGTAGGGAAAAATTGGCTTTTCGCAAAACTGTAACCATAGAGCTTTCCACCAGCCATATATGCATGTAGTATAGCATTATTATGTTCATTATTCTCTATGTGTTACATTGCCAGCATATTCCATGTGCTGACCCGTTTTCGGGCTGCAACGTTTCATGTTGCAGACTTTTCAGATGACGAGTAAGGTGCCTTAGGTCGTGGTCTTATACTCAGTGATGCCGTTGGAGTTGATGGACTCACTTATCTTCCAAGCCTTCCGCTGTTATCGTTTTTAGATGGCCTTAAGCCATATTATTCATACTTATTCTCTTTTGAGATATTCGTTGTAATAAGTGTGTGATTGCTACTCTGTTATAAATCCTCCATTTGTACTGTGCGTGTCAGCATTACTGATCCAGGGATGACACTGGTGCCCAGCAGCACAGACTGTTTGAGGTCTGGTCGCTACAATGTGGTAGTACCGCACGGTTGCAGATCCGAATCCACAACGAAGATCTGAGCACAACCGTGACATCAACGCGGTACTACGGTCGATCAAATCCACCACAGGGCAACATAGCAAGTACCATCTCTACACATTACTACTCTCCTACATCCTACTCTTGCAAAGATTTAGCCTAAAATCTCAAGAACAACATGCCTCTCCCCAAAACCTAGAAGCAAAAGAATGAACCAAAGAGAGAGGGATTTGGGGAGAAACCTTGTTCCATGGCAAGAGGAAGTGGTGGGGAACGATCCCACCGGTTGGAATCCGAGGAGAGCGGCCGGAGACGGAGATCCGGCGAGGGCCTCCGGCGCCGTTCTTGGGCAGGAGAGAGAGAGGCGACGTGGGGGGAGGAAGAGTGAATGGGTATGGGGAAGTTGGAACTCCCCCTGCCCGCTCTTAATCCCCACGCGCTCGCTACAACGTGGTAGTACCACACGTCATTGCGGTAGTACCGCGCCGTGGGCGGTAGTACGGCTCTACCGGCGGCAGTAAAAAAATTACTGCCGTGCTGGTTGCAGTAGTACCGTGTTCCTACGGTAGTACCGTGGCTGGCCACGGTAGTACCGTGATCCCAAGAAAATGCAGTTTCAAAAAGAGAAGAAAGGGGCCTTGGCAAGCAACCTTCAAGCGAATGGACAAACCAACACGCTGACACACGAGACAACTCAAACAAGATAGACAAGACGAAAGGAAGACAAGAGACAACAAGGACTAAAACACTCAACACCGCCTCTCTAAAGAGAGGGCGGTGGCCGGAGCCACCTATGTTTGAGTCAATTGATATGGCACCATGAAGAATTATCCTTGGGCCCATGACCAAAACTCGTCTTTGAACCACAAGCACCATCAAAAATGGCTAATGTGAAAGAGTTGATCAATTTATGCATAATGGGGGGAGGGAGAGTTCATTGAGAGAACAACACTCCCCCTATGTCCATGCCTACATCTAAACTAGACATCAAGTTGAGCATGGTGGGGTGTGCAAGGGTTCAAGTCACATTGCTCGAATCAATGATATTTAGCTCATGCCTTAACTCGCGAAATCTTGCTTCATCCAAGGGCTTCGCGAAAATATCTACAAGGTTATCATGAGTGTTGACATAGTTGAGCTCGATCTCCCCTCACCGAATATGATCCCGGATGAAGTGATACCGAATCTCAATATGCTTCGTCTTGAAGTGTTGCACCGGGTTGAGAGAAATCTTGATGGCACTTTCATTGTCACACCAGAGAGGCACTTTGTCACAAATGACACTGTAATCCTTTAAAGTTTGCCTCATCCATAGGAGTTGTGCATAACAACTACCGGCCGCCACATACTCCGCTTCGGTGGACGAGAGAGACACACAACTTTGCTTCTTAGAAGACCAACTTACCAAAGAGCAACCAAGGAATTGGCACCCTCCGGAAGTGGACTTCCTATCCACTTTGTCTCCCGCCCAATCTGAGTCCGAATAACCTACAAGCTTGAAGTTTTCTCCTCTTGGGTACCATAGGCCAAAGTTTGGAGTATAAGCCAAATATCGGAAGATTCGCTTGACCGCCACAAAGTGGCTTTCCTTAGGTGCGGCTTGAAACCGTGCACAAATTCCCACACTCAACATGATATCCGGTCTAGATGCACAAAGGTAAAGCAAGGAGCCAATCATGGAGCGATATACCTTTTGATCCACCGCTTTACCATTGGGATCAATGTCAAGTTGGCACTTGGTGGGCATTGGAGTGGAAGCTGGCTTGACATCACTTAGCTTGAATCTCTTTAGCATGTCTTGAGTGTATTTGGCTTGGTTGATGAATGTTCCTTCTCTTCTTTGCTTCACTTCAAACCCGAGAAAGAACTTCAACTCTCCCATGGAAGACATCTTGAACTTTGAGGTCATGAGAGCGGCAAATTCCTCATTGAAAGCTTTGTTAGGGGAACCAAATATAATATCATCAACATATAGTTGGCACACAAACAACTCTCCTTTGAACTTCTTAGTAAAAAGAGTGGGATCGATTTGCCCAACTTCAAATGTACGATCTTGCAACAACTCGGTAAGGTGGTCATACCACGCATGTGGGGCTTGCTTAAGGCCATAAAGTGCCTTATCGAGTTGATACACATGATCGGGGAAGTAGGGATCCTCGAACCCGGGGGGTTGCTTGACATAAACCAACTCATTAATAGGACCATTCAGAAAAGCACTCTTCACATCCATTTGTTGTAACTTAAAGTTATGTGGCACCCAAGTTTTTATTTGGATTTTTTTTGAAAAGATTTTTTTGACTTGAGGGGAGTGATTTAAAATTTTTTCTTCAAGAGAACTCTCCCTCTCATATATTTTCTTTATGGCAAAAATTTTATTTGGATTCACCCAAGATCTGCCTTTGACCTTGGGAGTTCTCGCTCTTCATTTGGACTCAAGACAAAATGTTTTTTTTCATTTGGGAAAAGAACTTTTGAAAACCTTTTTCTGAATTTGCACTATGGCTTTTGGAAGGTACTTTGCCACTTTCAACTATTCCTTCTTGCCATGGCATAAGTGCAAATCCTCTCTCCTAAACACTCCCTCACCTCTGGATCATGATTTACATCAAATCCAGCAAGTTGAACCTCCCCATGTATTTATTTTCCATTCAAATTCTATTCAAATATTTTCTGCCTTCTATTCTACCTCTTGGAGATTTACAAAGGAACTCCATTGTTTGTTTGGACTTTTACCACCAAACTTATTTCCCCTCCTAGTCCTTTGAACCCTCAACCTAGAACCATGAAGATCCACTGGTCTCCAGTTCAAAATTTTCAAACTACATCAGCTGCAAGTTTGGACCAGATTTGGCAAATTTGGTGAAATTCATTCAAAACCTTCTCCAAAAATTCCAAACAAATTCATGCAGCCCCTGGGTGCTTTGAGTGGTCATCTCACCAAGTTACAGCTCCAGCAAAATTTACCTCTTTACCAAAACCTACTGTCGAACACCTGCAATGCATGGTCACTGTCAAGTTTCAGTAACTTCAGAGTTTCAGTTCAGTGCTTGCTGTTGTTTTCTTCAGAAACGGGCATCGATCTCGCCAGTACCGCCGCGTCGCCTTGCTCCTCGTCCTCACCCACTTGTTCCTGCACCACACGAGCGCCTGGCACCTTGCGGGCATCGGCGACGGGCAGCAGGAGGTGCGCCGCCCCGTGACCGACGCCGGCGGCGGCTTTGCGGACGCCAGCGGGAGACACGGCGCCGACGACTGCACCCAGCGCCGCCCAAACCACCGGAGCCCGCCGCGTGGCCGTCCACTCCCCCGAATGCGCTGCCGCTCTCGTCGTGAACCGCAGGGCGCGGAGCGCGCTCTCTGCCGCCGTTGAGCCCGTGCGGTCACCTCACCGTGGGCAGACGCCATTACGCCAGGGCCAGCTCTGTTTAGCTGCAAAACGAGTCCCGTAACATCCACCGATGCTGCCCGACCGCTCAAACCCTCTGCCAACCCACTGCTCCGCCGTAATCGCTCGCCGAAGATTCTCCGTTCACGGCCACCCCGTCGATCTGCCTATAAATAGAGGTCCCGAGCTTCAACTCGAGCACTCACCAGCCCTGCACTTCCTCTAGAGCACGCCTAGCCACTGGAAGAGCCCCGAGGAGGTCTCCTTCCTCGACTCCGGCCGCCGCGACCCGCCACGGGATCCAGCCCGATTCGCCCCCGTGTGTGCTCCACAGCCTCCATTCTCTTGCCAGTAACTTCACCATGCATCTCTCATTCTGACCCGCACTTCAATTTGAAGCTTGCAGCCCTCCACCGGAGTTCCCCATCCTCACCCGAGCCGCCGTCCGCCGGAGATAGTGTCGCCGTCGACGTGGTGCTCCCCGTTGGACGAGTCCACCACCCACCGACGCGGAAGAAGACACCTAACCTCTTGGTACCCTCCGTTTCTCCTAACTCGCCGTGGTTCGACGCCGGCGTCCACCGCCGTCTTCGGGCGCCGGCGAGCCTTTTCAAACCTGACATGCGGGCCCCGCGTGTCAGCCTCTGTTCTATTTCCCCGAACCGATTTCTGTTGACGCCTTCGGGCAAAATACGTCTTCTCTCTTGCGCTTGCGCATTTCCAAACGAACCGTTTTCTGTTTTCTCAGTTAAAACCCTGGAACTTTTCTGTTTCATTACAGAAAGGTCCCTGGACAGAAACCTTTATAACTTTATAATAAAAAGGTATTTTTGAGTGATTCTTTTTCTGACATTCTTAAAATTTTGTCTAGTTTTTTATGGGATTTATTTGGGAAATATTTGGCAAAGTTTCTGTGCATGTGTTGGTTTTCACGTTAGTACCCGTTTCGTGATTGCCGTAGGTTCCGGGAGAGGTGACGGAGCCGCGAACTTCGCCGAGCTAGATTCCGACTTCTCCGAACCAGGCAAGCATGTTTGGACATTTGATATGGCAGAAGTTTTGCATGTTCATGTGAAAGTTTGTGTGTGGCATATGAGTGTCGGTAAATATCTCGTTGCTCGTAAGGCAACGACCCGGTTGTTCCAAAGTTGCGATGACCTCTGATGAGAGGTGGCCTAATCATGTAGTGACATGAAGGGCAGCAAGGTGGTACTGTTGTAGCATGCCAGCCTTGCGTCATCCGACTTTCTTCGACGTTAACATGGTTGGAGCCACGTTATCGATCTTT
>NC_057799.1:569048276-569088214 GCF_018294505.1 Triticum aestivum
GGCCTAATCATGTGGTGACATGAAGGGCAGCAAGGTGGTACTGTTGTAGCATGCCAGCCTTGTGTCATCCGACTTTTCCGACGTTAACATGGTTGGAGCCGTGTTATCGTCCCTTCCCCTTTCCGTGCTACCACATGTCTCATTGCCAGGATACGGTTTAGTAAGTTGGTAACCTCTTTCCGTGTACACACCAAACAGAGAGGCCGGGATGATGGTACCTTGGCCCAGGATTAAAGCCAGTCATTCGGTCAGGGGGCATGGGTGTTTCCGGTTGGGACCGAGAGGGGGGGCACCCCCTTATAGCGCGCGTATAGAAATTTGATCCCATGCTACGCGAGGTTGTAGCCTCCCCGACTCAAGGTTTTTCTTGAATGTTGCCGAGGGTGATCCCTGGCTTCGGATGGTTGAATTGGGTGTGTACTGGTTAGACGTGTTCCTTCCAGAACACCGTAGACGGAACTAGTCCCCATGACTACTGAAATCCGTTGGCTGTGGTTAAGTACAAACTCTGCAGAGTCAATTCTTTCCAAATCATCGTATCCATGATCAGTAGTGTATACATTATATCCATATCTATCCATGTGAAAAACTTGTCCCCGGTGAACAAGCTCAAGTGGTAAAATCTCAGGTTTTATTGTTATTCAAGTGGATGGACAAGCTTTATTTTGCGTCTCATGCTTGTGATAATTTATGTCTCCGAGCTGTTGTAATAATGAAATGTGATATAAGCCCTTTAGGTGACGTCGCGCAGACGTCCGACTGTGGCGTGTACTCGTTTCTCACTTTCGATATAAGCCCTTTATGTGATGTCGCTCAGACGTCCGACTGCGGCATGCACTGCCTTTACTTTCTGTTATAAGCCCTTTATGTGGTGTCGCCCCGACGCCCGACTGTGGCATTATCATTCCGCATTTTCCGCTCGAGGAGTCTTTCAGACACTCGTTTGGCACCTGTATTATTATTCCGCATTTTCCGCTCGAGGAGTCTTTCAGACACTCGTTTGGCACCTGCATTATTATTCCGCATTTTCCGCTCGAGGAGTCTTTCAGACACTCGTTTGGCACCTGTATTATTATTCCGCATTTTCCTCTCGAGGAGTCTTTCATACACTCGTTTGGCACCCGTATTACTATTCGGCAGTTTCCGCTCGAGGCGTCATTCAGACCCTCGCTTGGCACCCAGTATTTATTATCTCTATGTCTGATCGCACTGGTTAACTTATTCATGTGTTTCATGTTTGCATTTGTTATACCTTATGTCCGTATTGTCTTGCGAGTACTTTCATAGTACTCACCTGGCTTGTTGATTTGGCCAGATGTTGAAGAAGGCGATCTCTTGGATGAAGAGTTTGATAGCGCGTCCGATGCCTAGAGGAGTCCCAGTCAGTCCTGCGCGATCCCGGATTTTGGTCACTTGTATTGTATATGCTTCCGCCACCCGCAATAAGTCTTCTCGAGTCTCACTCCGACGCTCGAAGAGCTGTAGTCTTCTGGAGACATATCACTCGCCTCGCGGTGATATCTCCACCATCGTCATTATCATGAGTTAGTAGTCTGCCACCCTATCCGCCATATTGTTTTATCGGCGTGCATGTAATAAATTGTTGGGCAGTCTCTGCTCAACTTTGTATTATATTTAGTACTCCTGGTATTTTTTTCTTCTGTGACCAATGTATTGTCTATCAGTGAGAAGGAATTCTTCCTCGCTGGTCCGTAACAGGGATTGGTTTCTCAATAATTATTTTATTGAAAAACCGGTCGTGACAAGCTTGGTATCAGAGCCAGGCTGACTGTAGGAAGCCACTAGGTGCGACCGCTAATCAGTGATTAGCGTCTTTTGTGCTTCTTCAGCATTTTGCAATTGTAGCTATTTTCTGTTGGTCATCATAAAATTTATGACATGACTACTCAGAATTTTTTCCTACTTTTGTAGATGGCTGGCAACAGCTGTGAGAATCGAGTGTTCACCAACGTGCCCGAGGGGTTTGTCAAGCTCCTCGTCTCCATCACCAAGCTCGCGATCGGGCCAGCAGCTCGCCCGGAGTTCACCCTCTATCAGCACAAGCTCAGTGACGACGTGTCTATGCACCAGGCTGTGGTGCAGTTCAAGGGAGGACGTTCAGCTGCATGCCACTTCCGTTTTGTGGGAAGGGCCATGCCTACGGAGAGGCATGCCATGCAGATGGCTGCCCGGGAGGCGATAGCTCGCCTTCGGGACATCCTTCCTACGATGAAGACTCGTCGCTACCGCTACCTCCCATGCCATGTGCCTTACACCAGCCACTATGCGTTCGCCTGCCATCGGGGAGAGCGAGATGAAGCCATCGAGATGGTTGTGGAGTATCTCAAGGCTCTGGAGGAGTCTTTCGACAACCTCGTAGATGATCTTGTGGCTGCCCGCATGGACTTAGTCCGGGGCGGTCCTGCCAGCAGGAAGGAGCTTCTCCACACGGCGCCGCCTCTGACATTCGTCTCGTCTTCAGCCTCGTATGCACCGGCCGTTTTGGCCACTGCTCGCCGTCTGCCTACCACTGAGGAGTTCGACCGAGTCATCGCTCCTACTCCAGTCAGAGCCGCACCGCCTGCCGCATGCGCTCTACCGCCAGTCGCCCCCGCACCATCACCGCAGCGCAGCGTCGCACGCCAGGAGCCAGCTAGAGAGGAGGAGGTTGATTCTCCTGGACCGCTGAGCCTTGCCCTCGGCAAGGGGAAGGAGATCTTCACCATCTCCGACTGAGAGCACCGAGTAGCCGCGTGTTATGCCTGCTTGTTTGATGTGTTGTTTTTATCTGTACGCTAGTTTGTGTTGGTGTGTTTGCTGCCTTCCGGAGTAGTACGCTAGTTTTTAATAACATGTCAGGATTGTGTACGCACAACCTGAGTGCTGTATCTTGTGTTTGCTTTCGCATGTAAGATTTGTGTTAAGCACTTCTTCTCCATGAAAATCATTTGTGTTTCTTGAAAACCTTGAAGTCTTTTTGATTATTGCCTTTGCAAGGGTTTTCCTGCGCTACACGGTTTTTCTCATGGGTTTTGCAAATGATACCCCAGACTGGAAAAATGTCTCGCCCTTGGACTCGCTCTATGCCCAATCAGCCAGAAGAGGTTTACGGAACACAGACCAGCAACAATTTCACTCAGGGTCAGTCCAGCCAACAGGACAGCGAAGCGGCACTATCTCAAGTATGCCGTCTCTTCGAGCAAAGCCAGCAACAGCACCAGGAGATGATGAACCATGTCATCAATATGGGAAACCACCGTGAACCCTATTAACCACATTCCAAGTTATCTGAGTTACAGAAGACTCGCCCCTCAACTTTTGCTCACACCGACAGGCCACTGGAAGCCGATGATTGGCTTCGCGAGATTGAAAGGAAACTGATTATCGCTCAATGCTCAGATCATGAGAAGGTTCTTTATGCACCACACTACCTTACTGGAGCAGCCGCAGCATGGTGGGAAAACTTCCTACACATGCACCCCAGGGAACACAACATCACCTGGGAAGAATTCAAGGAAGGCTTCCGTGGGGCACACATTCCCAGGAGCATCCTAAAGATCAAGAAGAGAGAGTTTGATGACCTGAAGCAAAGAGGCATGACCGTCACAGAATACAACGGCCAGTTTACCCAACTGTCTCGTTATGCCTACGACGAGCACATGACAGAAAACAAGAAGATGGAAAAATTCCTGGACGGCCTGGCACCAGCATTAAGATGCCAACTGATTGTACACACCTTTCCGGATTTTAAGACGCTGGTGGACAAGGCCATCACCCTGGAGAATGAGCGCCGTAGTCTGGAAGATATCCGCAAGCGGAAGAGGGACAAGACGACTCTTGCCCGCAGCAACCGAGGCAAGACTGAGGTCCCAAGGACAGACACGAGGAGATCCACGACTACTGAGCCAAGACCCGTCGGACAATTTCATGCCAGAGACAAGGAGTTCACATACCGTCCAGGGGTCACCTGCTATGCTTGTGGTCAACAAGGGCATTATGCTAAACAGTGCCCGAAGCCAAGAGACTCGGCACCCAAGCCGAACAATGGTGGAAACAATCCAGCCCCCAAGCACAACAACTTCAATCCCAGCAACAACCACAGGAAGGGTCACTTGAACCATGTGACCAAGGAAGAAGCGCAGAATGCCCCAGACATCGTGCTCGGTACGTTCCCTGTCAACACAGTACCTGCCACGGTTTTGTTTGATTCTGGAGCTTCCCATTCGTTCGTTCCGAAGAGTTTTGTTTCGCAACATGGTTTTCCGATACTCCCCTTGGAAAAATCTATGATCATCAAGTCCCCCGGAAATAAGCAAATTGCTCAGGGTTACTGCCAAGGAGTGGTCATTGAGTTCGAAGGACTACCATTCCACGCGAATCTCATCGTGTTGGAAAGTAAAGGACTGGATGTCATTTTAGGAATGGACTGGTTGACCACCAACAAAGGATTGATCGACTGTTTCAATCGGACAGTGATTCTCACTCACCATTACGGCAAGACTATAAGAGTTTCCGCTCAAGAAAGGCCACGATCACAGAAACCAAAACTGAACAAGATGGACATCGCAGAATTAAGAAAAGTGCCAGTGGTATGCGAGTTCCCTGATGTGTTCCCGGAAGAACTACCAGGCATGCCACCAGACCGAGAGATCGAATTCAGCATCGAACTAGCACCTGGCACCGCTCCCATTTATAAGAAGCCATATAGAATGGCACCCTCAGAATTGGTGGAGTTAAAGAAGCAGATAAAAGAATTATTGGACAAGGGATTTATTCGAGCCAGCTCCTCACCTTGGGGTTCGCCTGTGTTGTTCGCCAAAAAAAAGGATGGGACTTTAAGGCTGTGCATAGACTATCGAGCCCTCAATATGGTCACCATCAAAAACAAATATCCGATGCCACGAATAAATGATTTGTTTGACCAGCTCGCACAGGCCAAGGTATTCTCGAAAATTGATTTGCGATCGGGATATCACCAATTGAAGGTACGGACGGAAGATATTCCCAAGACAGCTTTCACTTCCAGATATGGGTTATACGAGTTTACGGTGATGCCGTTTGGACTAACAAACGCCCCCGCATATTTCGTCCACCTCATGAACAAAGTATTCATGAAATTCATGGACAAATTTGTGGTGGTATTCATTGACGACATTCTGGTTTACTCAAGGACACCAGAAGAACATGCTGAGCACCTCAGAATTGTTTTGGGAGAATTGAGGAAACATCAGTTGTACGCCAAATTTAGCAAATGCGAATTTTGGCTAAGAAAAGTTGGTTTCTTGGGCCATGTATTGAACCAAGAAGGCGTGTCCGTAGACCCAGAAAAGGTCAAGGCCATACTGGACTGGAAGCCACCCGCGAATGTTACAGATGTACGGAGTTTCCTAGGAATGGCCGGATATTACAGGAGATTTATTGAAGGATTCTCCACTGTGGCAAAACCTATAACACAGTTACTCAATAAGGACAAGAAATTCGTATGGATGGAAGCATGTGAGCAGAGCTTCCAAGAACTCAACAAGAAGCTAACAACCACACCAGTCTTAACCGTACCAGACATACACAAGAGCTTTGAGGTGTATTGTGACGCGTCCCGAAAAGGTCTCGGATGTGTGCTAATGCAGGATGGCAAAGTTGTCGCATATGCCTCCAGACAGCTGCGAAAACATGAGGAAAATTACCCAACACATGACTTGGAACTAGCAGCAGTTATACATGCACTCAAGGAGTGGAGGCACTTTCTGTTGGGAAATCGCTGTGAAATATATACAGACCATAAGAGCCTCAAATATATTTTCACACAGCCAGAGCTGAATTTACGCCAACGACGCTGGTTGGAACTGGTCAAGGACTATGACGTCGGTATTCACTACCACCCAGGGAAGGCAAATGTAGTGGCCGATGCCCTTAGTCGAAACCCCAGCCCGGACAGTGACGGTCAGCAAAGTTTGAGGCCTGAGTTTCAGCGAGAGTTCACTCGGCTCAACATGATGTTAGTCTCTGAGGGCACCAGATCGAACCTGGAGATACAACCCACCCTAGTGGAACAAATCAAGAAGGCCCAACAGGGACACCCCAGTATCGAAGGCATAAAGAAGAAAATGAACCGTAGTAAGACTTCAGAATTCGTCACGGACAGTGAAGGAACATTATGGTACCGGGACAAGCTTTGCGTACCTAACATTGAGGAACTCAAGCAACAGATCTTGACGGAAAGCCACACCGCCCCATACTCGATCCATCCTGGAGGAACCAAAATGTACAAGGACATCCAGGAAAGATTTTGGTGGCACGGTATGAAAAGAGATATAGCCACATTCACTGCTTGTTGCGATTCATGTCAGCGCATCAAGGCCGAGCACCAAAAGCCAGCAGGGCTACTCCAGCCTAACAGGATACCGGAGTGGAAATGGGATGAAATCGGAATGGACTTCATTGTCGGATTACCCCGATCGCAACGCGGAAATGACGCCATATGGGTCATCACAGACCGACTAACCAAGGTTGCACACTTCATTCCCGTGAAGACTACCTACTCCACACAAAGACTGGCAAAACTCTATCTCTCCCGTATAGTTTGCTTGCACGGAGTCCCAAAGACTATAATATCTGACCGAGGCACCCAATTCGTCTCCAAATTTTGGGAACACCTACAACAAGCTCTGGGCACACAACTGGCTTTCAGTACAGCATACCACCCTCAGACAGATGGACAAACAGAGCGTGTAAACCAAATCCTAGAGGATATGCTAAGAGCCTGTGTACTCACCTATGGATCTAGTTGGGAAGAGAGTTTGCCCTATGCCGAATTTGCGTACAACAACAGTTACCAAGCCAGCTTGCAAATGACACTCTTTGAAGCATTGTACGGACGGAGGTGTCGTACCCCATTGAATTGGTCAGAAACAGGTGACAGCCGTATCTTCGGCCCAGATATGCTTAAGGAGGCCGAGGAAAAAGTTAAACAAATCAGGGACAGACTCAAGACAGCACAGAGCCGACAAAAGAGCTACTATGATCAGAAGCATCGTGAGGTCAGCTTTGAACCTGGTGATTCCGTATACCTCCGAGTATCTCCTATGAGGGGTCTGCAACGGTTCAAAATAAAGGGGAAACTAGCCCCAAGATTTATTGGACCATTTTGTGTGAAGGCACGAAGAGGCACGGTAGCCTACCAGCTAGACCTACCCAAGGAGCTGTCAGACGTCCATGACGTATTCCACGTCTCGCAGTTGAGGAAATGTGTAAGCAACCCAGAAATACAGGTACCTCATGAGGACACTGATATACAACCAGATCTCACCTACAGAGAAAGGCCAGTAAAGATTTTAGAAGAGTCTGAACGGAGGACCCGTCAGAAAACGACAAAGTTTTTCAGGGTTCAGTGGAGCAACCACACTGAGGATGAAGCTACATGGGAAAGGGAGGATTTCCTTCGAGTAGAGTATCCATATCTATTTGAGGATCAGCAGAAATCTCGAGGACGAGATTTTTCCTAAGGGGGTAGGTGTTGTGGCACCCAAGTTTTTATTTGGATTTTTTTTGAAAAGATTTTTTTGACTTGAGGGGAGTGATTTAAAATTTTTTCTTCAAGAGAACTCTCCCTCTCATATATTTTCTTTATGGCAAAAATTTTATTTGGATTCACCCAAGATCTGCCTTTGACCTTGGGAGTTCTCGCTCTTCATTTGGACTCAAGACAAAATGTTTTTTTTCATTTGGGAAAAGAACTTTTGAAAACCTTTTTCTGAATTTGCACTATGGCTTTTGGAAGGTACTTTGCCACTTTCAACTATTCCTTCTTGCCATGGCATAAGTGCAAATCCTCTCTCCTAAACACTCCCTCACCTCTGGATCATGATTTACATCAAATCCAGCAAGTTGAACCTCCCCATGTATTTATTTTCCATTCAAATTCTATTCAAATATTTTCTGCCTTCTATTCTACCTCTTGGAGATTTACAAAGGAACTCCATTGTTTGTTTGGACTTTTACCACCAAACTTATTTCCCCTCCTAGTCCTTTGAACCCTCAACCTAGAACCATGAAGATCCACTGGTCTCCAGTTCAAAATTTTCAAACTACATCAGCTGCAAGTTTGGACCAGATTTGGCAAATTTGGTGAAATTCATTCAAAACCTTCTCCAAAAATTCCAAATAAATTCATGCAGCCCCTGGGTGCTTTGAGTGGTCATCTCACCAAGTTACAGCTCCAGCAAAATTTACCTCTTTACCAAAACCTACTGTCGAACACCTGCAATGCATGGTCACTGTCAAGTTTCAGTAACTTCAGAGTTTCAGTTCAGTGCTTGCTGTCGTTTTCTTCAGAAACGGGCATCGATCTCGCCAGTACCGCCGCGTCGCCTTGATCCTCGTCCTCACCCACTTGTTCCTGCACCACACGAGCGCCTGGCACCTTGCGGGCATCGGCGACGGGCAGCAGGAGACACGGCGCCGACGACTCCACCCAGCGCCGCCCAAACCACCGGAGCCCGCCGCGTGGCCGTCCACTCCCCCGAATGCGCTGCCGCTCTCGTCGTGAACCGCAGGGCGCGGAGCGCGCTCTCTGCCGCCGTTGAGCCCGTGCGGTCACCTCACCGTGGGCAAACGCCATTACGCCAGGGCCAGCTCCGTTTAGCTGCAAAACGAGTCCCGTAACATCCACCGATGCTGCCCGACCGCTCAAACCCTCTGCCAACCCACTGCTCCGCCGTAATCGCTCGCCGGAGATTCTCCGTTCACGGCCACCCCGTCGATCTGCCTATAAATAGAGGTCCCGAGCTTCAACTCGAGCACTCACCAGCCCTGCACTTCCTCTAGAGCACGCCTAGCCACTGGAAGAGCCCCGAGGAGGTCTCCTTCCTCGACTCCGGCCGCCGCGACCCGCCACGGGATCCAGCCCGATTCGCCCCCGTGTGTGCTCCGCAGCCTCCATTCTCTTGCCAGTAACTTCACCATGCATCTCTCGTTCTGACCCGCACTTCAATTTGAAGCTTGCAGCCCTCCACCGGAGTTCCCCATCCTCACCCGAGCCGCCGTCCGCCGGAGATAGTGTCGCCGTTGACGTGGTGCTCCCCGTTGGACGAGTCCACCACCCACCGACGCGGAAGAAGACACCTAAGCTCTTGGTACCCTCCGTTTCTCCTAACTCGCCGTGGTTCGACGCCGGCGTCCACCGCCGTCTTCGGGCGCCGGCGAGCCTTTTCAAACCTGACATGCGGGCCCCGCGTGTCAGCCTCTGTTCTATTTCCCCGAACCGATTTCTGTTGACGCCTTCGGGCAAAATACGTCTTCTCTCTTGCGCTTGCGCATTTCCAAACGAACCGTTTTCTGTTTTCTCAGTTAAAACCCTGGAACTTTTCTGTTTCATTACAGAAAGGTCCCTGGACAGAAACCTTTATAACTTTTTAATAAAAAGGTATTTTTGAGTGATTCTTTTTCTGACATTCTTAAAATTTTGTCTAGTTTTTTATGGGATTTATTTGGGAAATATTTGGCAAAGTTTCTGTGCATGTGTTGGTTTTCACGTTAGTACCCGTTTCGTGATTGCCGTAGGTTCCGGGAGAGGTGACGGAGCCGCGAACTTCGCCGAGCTAGATTCCGACTTCTCCGAACCAGGCAAGCATGTTTGGACATTTGATATGGCAGAAGTTTTGCATGTTCATGTGAAAGTTTGTGTGTGGCATATGAGTGTCGGTAAATATCTCGTTGCTCGTAAGGCAACGACCCGGTTGTTCCAAAGTTGCGATGACCTCTGATGAGAGGTGGCCTAATCATGTAGTGACATGAAGGGCAGCAAGGTGGTACTGTTGTAGCATGCCAGCCTTGCGTCATCCGACTTTCTTCGACGTTAACATGGTTGGAGCCACGTTATCGATCTTTTCCCGCATGTTCCAAAGTTGCGATGACCTCTGATGAGAGGTGGCCTAATCATGTGGTGACATGAAGAGAAGCAAGGTGGTACTGTTGTAGCATGCCAGCCTTGTGTCATCCGACTTTTCCGACGTTAACATGGTTGGAGCCGTGTTATCGTCCCTTCCCCTTTCCGTGCTACCACATGTCTCATTGCCAGGATACGGTTTAGTAAGTTGGTAACCTCTTTCCGTGTACACACCAAACAGAGAGGCCGGGATGATGGTACCTTGGCCCAGGATTAAAGCCAGTCATTCGGTCAGGGGGCATGGGTGTTTCCGGTTGGGACCGAGAGGGGGGGCACCCCCTTATAGCGCGCGTATAGAAATTTGATCCCATGCTACGCGAGGTTGTAGCCTCCCCGACTCAAGGTTTTTCTTGAATGTTGCCGAGGGTGATCCCTGGCTTCGGATGGTTGAATTGGGTGTGTACTGGTTAGACGTGTTCCTTCCAGAACACCGTAGACGGAACTAGTCCCCGTGACTACTGAAATCCGTTGGCTGTGGTTAAGTACAAACTCTGCAGAGTCAATTCTTTCCAAATCATCGTATCCATGATCAGTAGTGTATACATTATATCCATATCTATCCATGTGAAAAACTTGTCCCCGGTGAACAAGCTCAAGTGGTAAAATCTCAGGTTTTATTGTTATTCCAGTGGATGGACAAGCTTTATTTTGCGTCTCATTCTTGTGATAATTTATGTCTCCGAGCTGTTGTAATAATGAAATGTGATGTAAGCCCTTTAGGTGACGTCGCGCAGACGTCCGACTGTGGCGTGTACTCGTTTCTCACTTTCGATATAAGCCCTTTATGTGATGTCGCTTAGACGTCCGACTGCGGCATGCACTGCCTTTACTTTCTGTTATAAGCCCTTTATGTGGTGTCGCCCCGACGCCCGACTGTGGCATTATCATTCCGCATTTTCCACTCGAGGAGTCTTTCAGACACTCGTTTGGCACCTGTATTATTATTCCGCATTTTCCGCTCGAGGAGTCTTTCAGACACTCGTTTGGCACCTGCATTATTATTCCGCATTTTCCGCTCGAGGAGTCTTTCAGACACTCGTTTGGCACCTGTATTATTATTCCGCATTTTCCTCTCGAGGAGTCTTTCAGACACTCGTTTGGCACCCGTATTACTATTCGGCAGTTTCTGCTCGAGGCGTCATTCAGACCCTCGCTTGGCACCCAGTATTTATTATCTCTATGTCTGATCGCACTGGTTAACTTATTCATGTGTTTCATGTTTGCATTTGTTACACCTTATGTCCGAACTGTCTTGCGAGTACTTTCATAGTACTCACCTGGCTTGTTGATTTGGCCAGATGTTGACGAAGGCGATCTCTTGGATGAAGAATTTGATAGCGCGTCCGATGCCTAGAGGAGTCCCAGTCAGTCCTGCGCGATCCCGGATTTTGGTCACTTGTATTGTATACGCTTCCGCCACCCGCAATAAGTCTTCTCGAGTCTCACTCCGACGCTCTTAGAGCTGTAGTCTTCTGGAGACATATCACTCGCCTCGCGGTGATATCTCCACCATCGTCATTATCATGAGTTAGTAGTCTGCCACCCTATCCGCCGTATTGTTTTATCGGCGTGCATGTAATAAATTGTTGGGCAGTCTCTGCTCAACTTTGTATTATATTTAGTACTCCTGGTATTTTTTTCTTCTGTGACCAATGTATTGTCTATCAGTGAGAAGGAATTCTTCCTCGCTGGTCCGTAACAGGGATTGGTTTCTCAATAATTATTTTATTGAAAAACCGGTCGTGACAAGTTATGATGGGACGCATAAGCAATCAACAAACGAATGGATTCAAGGCGAGCAATGGGAGAAAAGGTTTCACCGTAGTCGATACCCTCGACTTGGGAGTAGCCTTGTGCTACCAATCTTGCCTTGTTTCGAACGATGGTCCCATGAGCATCTTGCTTGTTCTTGAATATCCACTTGGTTCCAATGACATTCACTACAAAAAAAAATACACTGCCGTGATGATACGTGTTTGTCACAGTAGGTCGCGTTTTTTGTCATGCATGTACATCCATGACAAATTTATGACAGAATCAAGATATTCATACCTGTGCTGTCGTAGAAGTGTTCCATGACATTACCAAAATTATCATCACGGAAGTGTCCACTCCCATGACGATAAATCGCGCGTCACAGAAGTGCTTTCGTCAAGGGTGACCGACACGTGGCATCCACCGTAACGGAACGCCGTTAAGCTATCGGGTCGGGTTTTGGATCCGATAACCCGTTAACAGCCCCGACCAATGGGGATTTTCCACATGTAAAATCATCATTGGCTGGAGGAGACACGTGTCAGGTCCGCGTTGGCACAGGTGTCACTCATCCAATGGGCGAGACGCGCCTATGATATGTTGACACGTGGACCGGCCCATCAAGTTTAAATGGGCCGGCCCAACTGAAGGCCCACAAGATTTTGCGGGCCATAATGGGCCGTCCCAGCTAAAGGCCCACGAGATTTTGCGGACCATAATGGGCTGGCCCAGCTAAAGGCCCACAAGATTTTGCGGGCCATAATGAGCCGGCCCAGGTAAAGGCTCACAAGATTTTTGTGTGCCATAATGGGCTGGCCCAGGTAAAGGCCCACAAGATTCTTGCGGATCATAATGGGCCGGCCCAGCTAAAGGCCCACGAGATTTCGCCGACATTAATGGGCCGGCCCAGCTATAGGCCCACAAGATTTTGAGGACCCTAGTAGGCCGGCCCATTAACTGGCTGCCATGTTTTGGGCCAAATGCCGGCCCATATTTGATCCGGTCCATTAATGGCCTGCCATGCTCCGGGCCTAATAGTGGCCCATATGAGATCTGGCCCGTTGAAAGCCTACCACATTCTGGGCCAAATTACGACCCAGATCAGGTCCGACCCTTTAAGAGGCTTTGGGCTCAATTATGGCCCATATCAGATTCGGCCCGTCAATTGGACACTATGCTTTTGGGCCCACATGCTAAAGGCCCACTTAGTAATTCGGCCTGATATTAGTTTTGGCCTATTAAGGGCCTGTTTAACATTTCGGCCCTATATTAATTTCGGCCTATTAAATGCCCGTCATATAGTTGGGCCTAACTACGGCCCGGTTTGCATCCGGCCTGCTCGCAGTCGATATCTGATTGGGCCAAACAAGGACCGAGACAATTTTGGCCTGTTAAAAGCCCATGATTTGATTCGCACAGTCATGGGCCGGGGTTCATTTCGGGCTGCTGCCGGCCCGTGATCTGTTCGGCACGTTTCAGGCCCAACCTACACCGTGATTGCATGACGGCCCGATTATGTACCGTAATTTTACGGTTTGGCCGGTTTACCGCGAAGACAGGATATATATACAGTAAAATAACTGCAGCATCGTGAATAAGAAAAAACCTAGACTATACAATAAAGAAATTACGACATATTACATCCACTGGGCATCAAAGTTCGCCACTATGATAATAAAGCACAAGCAGACAGCAGATTATATACACTGGGCATCAAAGATCGCCACCAGTGCAAATAAACACGCCGACAAAAGAATATACAAAACCGACAGCACTTCAATAGAGTTCAAGAAAGGTTACCCCTGCTGGGGAGCTGCAGCGCAAGCAGCTGAGCAAGATGATGAGACTGCGCTTGTTCAACACTTATATCTTCCTCACTCTGAAAGATAAACAAGCAGACAGATGACAGGTTTTGCACATAAAAGTATCAGTGCTGACAATTCATCACATTTCTTACTGACGAATAAAGTGACACAGTTTAAAATTGCATTAACACAATATGGTATTGTTCAGGTCAAGGCATGGCAGGAAATGACATTGTGAAGGAGTTGGCAGCTTCACGACACCACTGGATTACATATCAAGAACTCATAAGTATCAATGGTTAGTGTGCTGTCAATTTATACCATTTCAGATTGGCAAATAAAGAGACGGTTTAAATAATAGTAGAATGATATGACATTGTTCATAGTTAAGACATTGCATAATATGACATTGTGCTGTAGTGGGTAGGTTCACCACACCACTGGATTACGGATGAAGAACAGAAGCATACATGCAGTGCAAAAGAAGATCACTTGCTCTGTATAGTTTAATTTACATGGTATGAAGAAGGAACTTGGTTGTACAACTGAAAACTTAAATTGAGAAAGGACAAACTTTTGTTTATGAACTACATAATAAACTTTAAAGAAGCAATTTGATGCAAACACCAAAAATAAATAGCTGTTGCAGTCATGCCTAACCAAATATATACAACAAAGTTTGAAGGCTTGAGATGGACAAACTTACATTATTGGTGAAGACAGGCTCTATAAAGGCCTTGTCCATGCTGATGGGGGGGGGGGGCAATTCAAGAAGTTTACCACAGAATCTTCTTCAAAAGCATTGCCTTTATTCTACATTTTGTTAAGAGTAAATATAGATGTGATAATATACGAAAAAATGGAGAATATTTAAGATAAGATGAAGAGTGATGCTACATAACCAAGTAGCTATAAATGTAAGTGCAGCGATACAGGCAAAAGGTACAGCCAAGAGCAATGCACAGCTAAACTTCTTCAGTACCAACCTTATGGTAAGAGTAAATATAGATCTAATGTGTAGAAAATGGAGGGCAAAGGAAAATAAGCTGCAGAGTGATGGTACATGAACAACTACCTGCCATTATAAGTACACCGATAAAGGACAACATGTACTTACAAGAACAATGCAGAGCTAAAAAACATTGGCATTGGATATATTCTACACTAATGTAACCATTCATATAGATCAGATAATTTGGAGCGAACAATTGATAAGCAAGCTATCATGCATACTGCTGTCACATAATGAACCAGGTATGTATGCAAGTACAGTGATACAGGACAACAGGTACTAACAAGAGCAAAGCAGCGGGCAGCATATTTGTGATATCCTGTTGTTCTTGTCAAACCGGAATTCTTCTTCGAGCAGATTTCCCGCAAAAAGATCCGTAAGGCACATGCGGAAAAGTAGATGTTCAAATTGTCATGTGATTTCATAGACAGTACCTCATCCTGGGAACGAGACCAGTGCATAACAAGGTTTTTTCCATTCAATGTCTTCTAAATTTAGCACAGGAGACTTCACCGGAAATTCGTTTATAGACTTGCCATCAAAGTGTGATTTCCTCAGGTAACACCGATACTGCTGCAATGCTTCCTTGAAAAGCACAAGCAAGCTTTGCTCTTCATGACTATCCAGATTGACCCTCGCCTAGTTACAACAATGTAATGTAAATCATTGATGTGTTCAATCAGCAGAAAACAGGAAAATAATAACCATGAATAATATCACTTACACGTAAGTTGGACAGGAAGATGTGAAAATGGTGTTTGTCTTCACAATAATCTTCCCATGATGGGAATATATGCACGTAGTCCCTAACAACATTGAAAGCATTGTCTTTTAAACTGGGAATAAATGGAATGGGGTTCCAATCTGCAGGAATTGGTCGTCTCTGCAGTTGGGATAGGTCTTCGGCCGGTGGTCTTTGCTGTACTTTTTGCTGGAGTGGGATTTTTCTGTGGTACAGCTGGTGCTATGGCAAATGAAATAGGTATACCTTTTGCTGGAGTGCAGGTCCTGTGTGGTGGGGCTAGTGGTGTGGCCAGTGACGTATGGGTACAATCTGCTGGAGTCGGTCCTACGTTTTGTGTCACTGGTTGTACAGCCAATATAAGTGGGGTGCTGTCTGATTTCTCCGGCACCACCACGTTTTTCAAGGACTTTGCTGGTGCTCCTTCAGGTTCGGCAATCACCCTCTTGCTTTTTGATGTCTGATGCACAAGAACAGCATTTGAGTGGAAAAACATGGTATGATGACAGATGGAATATGTATTGATAATGGATGGGCATGGCATCTCGACTTATATGATGAGTAAACTAAGCAGATGGCGGTGCAACAAAGTAGAAGAAATGCAAGACAACATATGCAAGATACCCGCAATCAATAAAACATTGCCAAATTAGAACAGGCACCTTGATGGGTGAACAGGACAGGCCATCTGCCTTTGACTCCTCAAGGTTAGAATAGTCATTAGGATCATATTCTGAACAAGAATCAACAGGTGGGGAGCGTGTGAGTTTCATTGCATCCAGAATGGCACTCAATGCCTTGGTGCCAATTTTGTAAGTCATTGCAGTGTTTAGCTTCAAGAGTGGACTGCTGCTAGTGCGACACAAAGCAGCTACACAGATCATAGTGTAGATATAACGGGAAAACCTTAAGCATCAGAGTAAAATCAGCACAGTGGAACTTGCTGGAATATATGTGCTAGTATTGCCGGTACGGCTAGAAAGGCTTCGGATACCAGCTCTCTTCAAGTGAAGGTGCGGTACTGTTAATATCAGTGTAACTCTCAAAGGCGACACAGCTCCCCACATTTCCTTGCTATTCTTATAGGATTCAAGTGGGCAGTCCACTACAAATCCTATTCCTATGTTTACAAGATCCTACGAATCAAAGAGGCTCAAAGTGTCCATCACAACCGACCGTATAGACCTCTACACTGCAAATGTCCCTGCTCATCTTCAGTACAAGGAACATACTGTACTACTATCATACTCCCTCCGTTCCAAAATATAAGTCTTGGTAGAGATTTTCACTATGGATCACATACAGATGTGTCCAGATACATTTTAGAGTGTAGATTCACTCATTTTGCTCCATATGTAGTCCATGGTGGAATCTATACAAAGACTTGTATTTAGGAACGGAGAGAGTACATATTAAAGAAGAACGGAAGAGGAACATGCTAAAGAAGAGCAAGCAGATTTTGGATAATAAAATGTTGGTTGCGCAGTGCCCACACATGATGAACCAGAGCGCATTAAGAATGCAACTCCCAGCTATTTCTCGACCATTTCAGGCGGTTGGATGAAGATCCTACGTCTCCTAACCCTTCTTCTTCCTCGTCTCTGATTCTTCCCGTATAGAACACCACACGGGCCGCCGGCCGGGCCACCGGCCCCCATCGCCTGTGTTCCTCCGCCACCCCCACCCCACCCCTGCCCCAACCCCCACCCGCGTCGAGTTTTCTTCATTCGGCGAGGCCCCACAACCACCCGAGCCCCTTCGATCGCACCGGCGAACTCCGGCGAGCTCTAAAAAATCGGCTGACCCAATTTTGAAATTTAGTCTACTGTGATTTAACTAGTGTGGAATATAAAAGGGTAAAACCATAAGCATTGGGAGTATAGTGTTGAGCGTGCCATGGCGGATCTGAAGGTGCAAACCGGACAAAGGCAACTTCGCAACCAAGACAAGAAATCAGAGTAAAGCAGTGGCGATCTATTTTCTTGCTGCGATAAATAAGTTGAGCAGATACGAAAGAGTACCGCCTCTGGCGCGGCGCCGTGTACGCATCTGCTGAGAATTTGACGGTGCTGCGGTAGCGATGGCTGTCGGCGGCGTGGAAGTAGATCTAGGAGGGTAGACGGTGGCGGCAGGGCGCGGTGGACGAGACGGTCGTAGGAGCGGCGCTGGCAAGGTGGACGACGGCGGGGATGAAGCAAGAGGACGGGATGCAAGGATCCTGGTCCGAAGCCGTGGATGGGAGAGGTCGATCTCTTGTAATGGACGGTGGCGTCGAGGTATCAGCTCCGGCATGGTGGAGGATGACGGCGGTGGATGGGGTGGCGGACGGCGGCGGACGGAGGAGGGTGGGGTGGAGAGGGTGTTTTGGCGCCCACGGAGTACGAATGGGGAAAAGGGAGGTAGAGAGGAAGGGGGGAACCATGTATTCAGGGCGCGCTTGTCTCAAATGCGAGGAAATTTACAAACTTAGCCCCCGTTTCAAATTTCTACTACATCACAGCAACATTAGTCGGTTGGGGATATGACGGTAATCTCGCATACACCGAATATTTGCCGACGAGAGTTTGTTTTTGGCGCCCACCGTGTATGAATATGAATTGGGGAGGGAGTCGATTTCGGCCGAGGACACACTGTGTTTTGGCGCCCACCGTGTATGAATCCGGGTGAGAGGCGGTTACGTCATGTTTGGGTGAAATTACAAACCTACCCCTATCGAAACCTATAAAAATCCAGCAGATAGGCTATGCGTGGCAGGGATAGGCAGTAGTGATTTCCATCTCGCAGATTTTGGTTTCGGGCGGTTACTGCGACTTTCCCCGCTTCGTTCAAATTTTGCAGAGTGCACGTTTACCGTGCCAACTCAATTCGAATCCCGTTTGTATTCTATTTTTTTCGGGCGGGATCCATTTTCAATTGGAATTACAATCTATATACATCATTTTTTATATATACTTTCAAAAGCACAACAAAGAATTCTGCTCCTTTATATGTATAATATGATTTACAAATACAACGATCTCGAAATCTTAAGGTTGAATTCGATTTTTTTAACCAAATTATGTTCTACTAAAATGTATGGATCAGTAATATCTACATATTAAATAACATAGATGTGCGTGAATTAATATGAGTATGCATGTTTGATAGATCCATTTAGGTTCGAGTATGGATTACATGTATTATCATCTCGAATTCAAATATTTGAATCCCTTTTTTGTTCACTCCTTTCATGCCCATCTCTCTCGCATGCATGCTCCTTCAGGTAGCTATCACTCTCTTTTCTCCAGCTCACCCACACGCTCACTTCATGTTTCTCCTATCCTCGCAAACATGGTCTCTCGACGTCTCCCTTGAGAAGTGTCACACTCTCCCTATCATTATACATTACACGGTTTTCATTATCTCTCACGTCTCTACTGTTCTCTGGTATCACTCGGTACCTAAGCTTTCTTTTTCACCGCCACACACACAGTCTCCACTCGTCTTTCACTTTGTCTTTCTCTCTACGGGATGCTCTCACACACCCTATATGTCTCTACATATGACTCATACCACTAAAATTACTCTCTCTCTCTCTCTCTCTCTCTCTCTCTCTCTCCTGTAGACACAACATTTGTTGCGGTCTCCTTTTCGTCTCCATCCCAGACTGACATTATTCATTTGTTTACCGATCAGACAACCCCGACTACCGTCTCCTCTCTCTCTCTCACAGACACACACACACAACTCTTGCTTCCACTCCCCTTCCCGACTATCGTCTCTCTCTCACACACAAAACTCTCGCTTTCGCACCCCGACTCGTATTTCTCTCACAAACATTTATCGACTAGCTAGCCTCTAGATAGGTTTATACACCCGCACACTTGTGCTTCCACCATCGCATACATGTCTCTCTCCCGCTCCTTGTATCTATGTAGATTTTTCTTCCCTTCTTGAGACACGCCCTCTCGATCGTGCACACAGACACTATCGCCTCATTTTAAGCTGATACCTATCGCACACACACTCCTTGTGTCTTTGTCACACATGCACTCCGTCCTCCTCCACTCTCCCTCTCTCTCACACACACATGGGCTTTTTGCAACAACTAGCAAGATGCCCATGCGTTGCACGGAACATCAAGATGCATTTGTATGAGTAGTTTATCTTGTGGGGGAAAAGGATGAACGAGGGAAGGCCTTATTTGCAAATGTGGAGAGGGGTGTGGGTATCTTTTTGCAAAATTGCCATAGTTTCCTTCCTATCCGTCAGATATAGATCGGACGGCCTATATTGCAGGATGGTAGGCACACGATCATCACCGACAATGCTTTTTATAAGAGTAGGGATAAAAAATAGAGTTGGTGATCATGGTGGGCCTGCCATCCTGCAATGTAGGTCGTCCGATTTATATCTGACGGATAGGAAGGAAAATATGGCAATTTACCCGCACTCTTCACCACATTTGCAGATAAAGCCTTCGCTCGTTCATCCTTTTCTCCCACAAGATCTTGATGTCCCGTGCAATGCACGGGCATCTTGCTAGTAAGAGTAGAAATTAGACATATACCACTTCTCGAATCTTGAAACCAACAACATTCCTCCCTTATCTCATCAAAACCGCCAAAGGAATATATTTTGAGTGAAACATAACATATTTTTAGTGATATACGTATTTCAAAACTAGACTTTTTTTCTATCAAATCGGTGAATATGTATTAATCTACTTTGATCGTGTGGCAACGCATTGGCACATTGCTAGTAGTTATTATAATTTTTTGGACACCAGACAAACGGTGGAGTACATATACGAAGAGAAGAGGCGCACGCACGCAGTCGGCCTCTCACTGTCTCGCACACATGAGTGTTACGTAAAGGCAACGTTAACAAATAAACCCTAAAACCCTAGGTGCATGATTGCTGCATTCGCGGGTACCGGGTACGTGGTGGAGCACCTTTGTAGGAATAGTCAGCTCGCGTGATAATTTGATCCGTAGGAGTTGATGGTCGGGACCACAGGTGAACGACTTGGAGCGCGGTGGCTCGCCAGTTGCCACAGATCGAGTAGCCACATTTAAAATATCGTATTTTTAGCGGGGTTAAGAGTTCCAATTTTCAATGGCGCGTTATAAGTAGTAAGTAGTTTTTAGAACAATTGGTATGGAGCGAAAATGGAATTCATAGTACTACGTACCTCCTTGGCGTATGGTTGTATTGCTTTTTTTTGTGATGGAGGTTGTATGGGTTTATGTTGCGAGATGTTGAACCTGGTAGTTCTAGGGCAAATACTATGGTTTAGATTTAGATGCTAGTTTTCAGTAATGAAAATCGGAAGGGGAAACCCTTCTTTGATTAAAAAAACTACTACCTCCATTCTGGTTTACTAGTCCTCATCGTACTTTGGGTCAAAGTTTGTCCACGAAATTTACTTGTAAAATGTGAATGGAAAACGAGATTTTGTTATACCCAAACAAAAAAGGACTGGAGGGAGTGATTGCTCCGACACGGACGCGACCTCTCATAGCGCAGGCATTGAACCGACGCGCCGGCCAGGAGGGCCGCACTCACTGCAGGCCCGGCTGAGCACGCCTCCTCGCCGCGTGCAACCAGCTTAAGACTGGCCCGCCTGCCTTCATTGAATCCGCACGTGTGCCGGCAACACGTCCTTCCGCGAGCCGGCAGGCATTTTAGAACACAAAAAATGACTAAAATATAATTAATTTACGCATGGTCTTGACTTGTTGTGCTCGCACTGGTAGCAGGAACTAGTAGAGGATTTTCTTTATTTATAACTCTCCTCACATTTTTTTGGCTTTGAAGTGAATCATGGTTGTGGACATTATGTATGAATGTGCAGATATCTGTGATGAGTTTGATGTGGAAGTTGAACTTGGAATGTCGGGCTTGCGCGTGAACTATACCATGTCCAATGCTTCGTCTGTTATTGTTTGGAAAGTAATTGCTGTTATTACATGACCCGAAAAAAACATTTTGTGCCACATCAGTAGATGCACGGACATCACAACAGGCATGCTGACTGGATAAACATTTGAAGCTAGCTATTATGAAGGAAATTTTGTATTGACAATAGTTTTAGATAGCAGGAGACGCCTAGCCTGCTCTGCCTCTGCTAGCTTATTTCTGGCTTCTTCCATCTCTTCTTTGGCTTGGGTGAAGAGAGCATCTGATTGCTCTTTTCACTTCTTCAGGAACTCAGCTACATTCTCAAGGGCTGCTGCACGCTTTCTTTTAGCCTTTACTAATGCCACGAGGACACGAACAGCTGACGACTCCACCTGGCTTGTGTGTAATCCAGCATCATCTGGGAATTTGCACCTTGTGACTAATCTAGCATCATTAGGGAACTAGCACCTTGTGTGTAATCCAACCTCATTTTGGAAACATGATCTCGTGGTTGACCATACTTCCCTCCTCGCAGGAACTGCATCCTGACATGAAGTTACTTCTTTTTTAGATCAATACTCAGAGCAACCTAGATCCATTTAGTAGAAGCCAGATAAACAGAACTCAGAGAAGTGAATTCAAAAGGAAAAAAATAAAAACAGACTACAAGGTGAGAACACCCACTTCCTACATCAAGCTAAAAACGAAAGCATTAGGACGATTAAGACTCTTCTTATTACACATCGAAGAACACCACGCTTAAGAGAAACAGAAACTACAACATATACACATCGAAGAACATGAGGCTACACGAAAGTAATTGAAAGGGTGTTACTTACCAAAGCTCGTTTTACAGGTTCGGTGCGGCTCCTCTTTAACTTGCCACGCTCCTTGAAGATGTCTCGAATATCCCATGTTTGGTCTTCATTGCTCCTCTGCATGTTCGCACTCGTGGTTTTAAAATCTCAACATGGCAAGAAAAATATACTACTAGTAATACTTGCGCATCTTGTGGGCAACATTAAAGCACTCGTCTGCCATGTTAGAGCATCTCCAATAGAATCACAACGCGCGGCGCTTTAAAAAGGCATTTACAGTGCTGAGATCGAGAAGTAGATACTAGAGAGTAGAGGATAGTTCTCAGCATAGATAGATAAAAAAGATAATTCAACTACTCCTCGTCGTCCGACTCCTCCTCGCTGATGTCCTCCTCCGACGTCTGACTATAGGCGTGAAGATACCGATCGTCGTCGGATTCCCATGGCGACGCTGCTCCTCGCCTCATGTTGATTGAGCGTCCGCTTTTCGCCTATGCTTGTCCTCGCGATAGGCGGCTCGCTCCGCCCTCCTCTTATCCCTCTCCACCCTCCTTTGCGCATAGAACTCACGCTCATTGATGATGTCCTGCAGGAAGTGTTGGCGCCACAGCGCCCTAAGCCGCGGCAGAGGCGCGAGCTCCTGCGCCCGCTCCCGCGTCGGCACGTTGGGGAAGTTCAATGTTCTATGAGGCCACCGGAGGCGCTACACCGCCGCGTCATACGCGCGGGCGGCCTCGTTGGCGGTGTCGAAATTGCCGAGGCCGAGGCGCATCCCGTGGAACCGGATCTCGGTTGAGAAGCCGCCGGAGGGGCGCGCACGGACGCCACGGTATCCCCAAGTTTCCCGGCGACGCGGCGGCGAGGCGAAAAAGAGCGGGGAGAGAGCGGTGGCGAGGCACAGAGCAGGGAGAGAGCGGTGGCAAGGCACAGAGCGGTGGGAGGGCGTTGGATTTTATAAAGCGCGCCGGACTCCCCGCGCCAAAACTAGCGCACGCCCGGCCGCTTTTTCCCGTGCGCGCGCGATCCTTTCCCGACGTCTCTGCTATCTCTACTCTCTTCTCTACTAGCGCGATACAGGAGCGACGCACAATTACAAGCTGATATTCTGTTAGACAATGGAGGCTATAACCAATTACTTTTACGGGAACAATAGCACCCAGGAAATTTGAAGGGTAGGTATGAACAAAATTGGAACTGCACATGTACTGCTAAGTGATTCAATACACACATTACCAATCGAGGAGGAGAACGATGGTCGCGGCGGCCTCTGTGAGTCATGGTCGGCAACGGGAGTCAGTTCATTGTCCACGATGGTGGTACTTCTGCGCTTGGCGTCGGCTTCCGGGAAGCAGATCCGAGACCATGGAAGACGATGCCGGGGAAGAGGCTACGTGTACGACGACGACGGTGGACCGGCTCCAGTGCGGCGTACGAGGTCGTCGATGAGGCAGATGCGCCGCAGTGGACGAGTGCGCCGATGTAAAGGGGAGGAGCACGAAGGCTGCGGTGCCGTGGAGAAGTCTATTTTGCGGTGGGGATAGAAAATGGGGAGTATTCAAGTGTACTACTCTGGGTGCCGGGGTGGGGTTGGCTGGGTAGGGTGAACCTGAAGTTATGAAAACAGCCCCCTAACAAGCATCGTCCGTAGGCCTGTTCCGAAGGCTATGATGGTAACTTCCCACTGCTCGAATCAGGGTCGCGGGAGATTTTCCCGCCGACCTCAAAATTTTGTGACACTAGACTCCCCGTGTGGCGTGTTGAGTGATCCGGCTAAGCAACTAGCGAGTAGTAGTAGTAAACCCTGCATATTAGGTTTGACCGAAGTCAAACTTCCTAAAGTTTGACCAAGTTTATAGAAAAATATAAACATTTACCATAACAAATATGTATGATGTGAAAGTACATTCAATAATGAATCTAATGGTATTTATTTGTTATTGTATATGTTAATATTTTTTGTTATAAACTTTCTGAGAGTTTACAAAACTTGACTTTGACCAATGCTAATACGCGGACTTAAATAAAAACGGAGGGAGTACACATTTGTTTTCTTAGTTTGTAGTGAACTAATCATTTGTTGAAATTGTGAAATAAATATATTAGGCTATTGACTTCGAATGTAATGGTCTATACAATTCAATAGTTACAATCATTGTCGAATCCCAAGATGTATAAAAGGTCTATAGTACTTCACAACATGCTCAAACTCACATACTCCCAGTCAAATGAGAATCTAAATGCATTTCATAGTTATTACTTTGTAGGATGCAACGAAAACAACCATAACTCTACATCAGCCATTATAGAAGCAACATTTTGACATATCCCAATGTGTGAATGAAACGTGCAGAGAGAGCTTTTGAAGATGGAGCAGATAGGGCGGGAAAGATTGTATGTATGTGGACAAGAGATTAGGAGACAAACCTAACGAGACAGAGAGAGAGATAGAGAGAGAAAGAGAGAGGAAGAAGTTAGGTCTGTGAGAAAGATGGATACATGTAATATAAATGAGATGCGTGTGCATCTGGATTCTGTATACGTGGGAGGAGAAGAGACAACATGTTTGATGAGAGAGCTAGAAAAACATGGACGAGAGGGGAAGGATCTCGTGGGTTGAGGGATTGACAATTTTGTGCGGGGGAGAGAGGGATTGGTAATTTTGTGCAAGAGAGAGAGAGAGAGGGTGGGGGAGGAGTCAGTCAGCCGTCGTCACATCACCCTGCTTCCAAATGACCCCGCATTCTCTAGCGCGGTGTGGTCGCCGTCTTCGATCTGCTCGATGCCCTCTTTGAAGATTGACGTGTTGTGCATGTTGGGGTGCAAAGAAGCACAAGCGAGAGTGGTCGCCGTATAACCTTGGATGGGGATGAATTGTGTGCTCGGGGGTGTCTGTGTGTGTGTTGTGCTGCATGTGTCTCTCTCTGTGTGTGTGTCAGATATTGAGAGAAAACAAACCTAAGGAGAGAAATGGGTATTCACGAAGAGATTGTGCGGGCCTTGAGGTGGGCAGGGGCCGGGTGAGGGTGTCAAAATGTGCGCGTTGATGCATGTGTTGCATGCGACCATGTGAGGGACGGACTAATCGAGAGAGATGGTTGTTGTGTTACAGATGCTCCTCTCTCTATCTCTCTCTCCCTCCCTCCCTCTCTCTCTCTCTCTCTCTCTCTCTCTCACACACACACACAAGTAAACTAGAAGACCGTTCTCTCATGTATACACAACGTATCGGCATCTGTCTATGTCTCACTCATGCATGATCATTTGCACATTCACACCTCTCTATGTCTGTATCACACGCACACCGTCTCCACATTGCCCTTCCGCCACAACACACATATGGACACATACACACGTTCTCTCTCAGTCACACACCCAAAATCAGTATTAAAAAAAACTAGGGCACACCTAAAACGTCCAAATCCAAATAAACACGAACTGGAGCTAAATTCAAATATATGGAAATATTGCAGCGTCAAGAACTTTCAATGGAAAAAAAGTTGAGTAATATTTGAGGATTGTTTTCACACACACAAAAAGGTTCGGTGGATGTCCTTCAAGCGCGACACGGTGACGCACCGTTCGATCGACCGCGGTTCACGCGCTTGCACATGATTCCGTATCGTGGCTGTGGTACTAACTAATAAAAGCGCTGCCTAAGTCTAATGTTTACGTGTACTAGTACGGTTTTCTTTTAAGTTTGACCAACCTTATATATAAAACTAAAGTAAGCTCCCACACGCGCACTCATCAATATGCCGCCGCCGCCGTTGCGCATGCTGGCGCCCGCCTGCTCCGGCCAACAATTTCTCGCCCATCACCGTCGTGTCGCCGCCATCCCTGTGCCATGAAGCCGAAGGCTCGCCCGCTCACGTCGTCTGCAATCCCTCCTCGCGATGCCGCCGCACTACAAGCACGCGAGCAGCTGGTGGAGCCGCGTCTATGCATGCAGCGTACGAAGAGGAGGATGAGCGCGTGCTCCAGCACGCCGACGAGGAGGAACTAGCGTGTCATTGTCGTCTCCGCCCGCGCGGAGGAGGCACGCATGGTGGCTGTCGCGGCAAAAGCCGGTCGCGCGCGCGTCGAGCCCGCAAACCGGGTGCGGACGCGGAATCTACCTTCGAGACCTTGAATGCCACGTGGATCCTGCAATATGAAGGAGCAATTTGGGTCAGTCGACTCATGTGAGCCGTTTGATGCAACATGGATGGCTAGAAGGGCTTCTTCCACCTCTTCTGCCGTCTTCTTCCTTCGCTCCGTCAAACATCTTTCACAAATCGACTGACCCAAATTATACTACTAGTACGAACGTATTAAGTACAGTAGGAACACGAAGATACGAGCAGTAGTACCAACTGCTAGAAGAACAGTAGTAAGACATAGTACTAGTACCACTGTACATACTAAAGAGTTCAAATAACGAGAAAGAACATAAACATAGTTCTGCTGGGGCCTCAGCACAACACACCCTTGAAAATAAACTAAGCAACTAGTCCGCTTGACACTGCAGTAGAACCAGCATGAGCGACGGCACTGCCACCTACTTGGAGTCCGAGTCCACGTCCTCGACTTCATCCTCGTCCCTCTTCCTCTTCCTCTTCGCTGACGCTTCTTTGCTTGAACCGGACACTGGGCTCTGCTTCTTCATCCAACCCTTGTAGATATTTAAACAAAGGTAGGCATCCATTGCTGCGTACGGGATGTGATCTTCATCTAATGTCTTCGACTCCCATGCATGATGAAACTCGTGATGAGGTTTCTTCAGTTTAGCGTATGAAGGATCAATCATGGCTGCTGCCAGGGTCAGCATTGAAGGCTGAGAGGAGGACACCAGGCTTGCCTTCTGGAGATCGAAGGGCTGGCCTACAATGAGACCTATCCGACGCAGGACATCCCTGTCATTCTTAAAGCCTACAGTAACAAATTTCACTCTTTTGTCCTTGAGGAAGTTCTTAAAATCCTGGCACTCAACGTCGGCATGGCATATGTGGTAGACCAAGCAAACGTTATGTACGCAAACCTGGATCACGGCGGGCTTCTTCCTCTCTTCGTCCTTTAGATCCTTCTCTCGTCCCAGGACTATGGTGTACTCAACATCTAGCCCAGCGACCCACTCACCCGTTGAACTGTTGAACATGCGTAGGAAGCGAGCAAGCCATGCTTTCACCGTCTCGGATCCACGTGTGTAGATGACGATGAACTGATCGCCGGTGATGGCTCTAACCTGGTACTCAGCGGTGACCATGGAGATTTGGGAGGCCATGGATTTTGGAGGAGGGTTAGGAGAAGTTGAACTGTTGTACCCCGCAAAAAAAACTGGCAGCGAACTAATGTGAAAGGACGGGACGACTGGGAGCGAACTCTTGTAAGGTAGAAGACGAGTAGGGCGTGCGAATGGCGTCGGGTTGCTGGCTTGCCTGGTGGATAAACGGCTGCAAGCCCCCAAAGAGTTCTCGAGAACTATGCGGAACCCACTAGATGTCATGTCTACTAGACCCATATCGTAGGCCTGACGGTATAGCTTCTGCCTGTTCGCACGCCATGCCGGCGTGTGGATGTAACTTCACTTAATTCTGTCAAACGTCGCGCCTCCCACGACCTTCGCCTCCCTCGTGCGGCCGCGCCCTTTGAGACTTCGACCGGCTATAAATGAGCAATTTTTTTGCCTTTTTTTTAGACAAGCAATTTTTTTGCCTACTCCGCATGCATGATACTCCCTCTGGTCCTTTTTACTCCCGTCAACCGTTTGCAAAGTGTTTTACCAAATTTATACTTTTTTTTGAACACCACCTTATATTAATTAACCAGCCACACCAATACACTCATTTGATACAATATTCACCACACAGGGCGGTACGTTATTTACAAGAATACCATCTAATCTATTGTCAAAGCTATACTTAGCGATTAAGTGTGCCACCTTATTGGCCGAACGGCTAATCTTTGACAATTGAAGATTGTTGATCAACTTCGAGATGCTCAACGCTTTCATCTTCAGGTCACGCATAGCAGACCTGTCATAGTCCCCCGATGCAAGAGATGCTACCACAAAAGCGCAATCAGTCTCTAAAATTACAGGATTATGAAGAGAAATACCTATGTAGAGACCGGCAATGCAAGCCCTAAGCTCCGCTTCCTCCACCCTTTGACAGGCATCAATGAAATCCCACGACCAAATTTATACTAAAAATATCAATATCTACAATACTGATTATAATGAGTATAAGAATTTTATAATGAGTGTAAACATATTGATTTGACATTGTGAATGTTGACACATTTTTCTATAAGTCTGGTGAAAGTAGAGGTACATTGACTTCAGACAAAACTTAAATGCACAATGCAGACTAGTTCCTCCGTCCAGGTGCGTGCCATGTCCTATCTTGTCATCACAACAAGGTTAGCTATTAGGCTGGCCATAGTGGGGGTAACATAAGTAGTATCATGCACTTGGGACTCGCAAACATGCTAATGTGGTAGGCAATTAAAGAAGAGAGAGATGGTTATAGTAACATAGGTAGATACCGTAACATAATAAATGTGATGCTACTATGTGTCATGCATGGCAATAAATGAGACCACCTATGATACTAATCTATGATACTATGCACTATAGAGGTAGTAACATAGACTAGTAACATATGCATGTTACTAGTGTAAGTTACTCCCCACTATGACCAGCCTTAGAGTACCACTACCTCCCTTCTAGTTTAAAGGGCTCGATTCAAAAATTTCACCTACTCTTAGCAAGATAGTAGAGGCGGTGGAATAGTTTTTGAAGTCTGCAAAAGTACTCAACTAGTGCTGTCGTTCTTCACAAAAAAAAGTGTTTACCAATGCATGCATGAACACTAGTTACTCTAACCCACTCTCTTCTTTAATTCTTTGCCACATCAGCATGTTTGCTATTCCCGTGTGCATGATACCAGCTAAGATACCACCATTATGGCCAGCCTTAATCATCGCATGCAATAATTTAGTGCACCTTGAAATATGAACATGTGTGGGGCGTGTATGTTTTTAATGACTTGAGACTATACCTAGCCCGGCATGCAAGATGACTTATTATGCACCGTTCCCCATACCTGCAGGAAGCCCGTTCGTCTCCAAATCTTTTCCTCTCCATGTGTGGAAACAATATGCCTGCCAAACTCTCCTTCTCCCTCCGGCGGTCCCACCACTCCACCCCGTGTGAAAAAATCTGCATGCATGACTCTCCTCCCCCATGCTCGTCCAATCCGTTGTGACCAGCAATATTTCCACCCCTTCGCTTCCCCGTAATTTACTCCAACAAATATGCCCACGTAGCTGTTACTTAACTGCAGGTGCATTGGATCACTGACATATGGGCCCAACAGGGGTCTGGCCCACATGTCAGTGACGCAACTGGACCTGCAGTTAAGTCAGTGCAGCTCAGTCCATATCTTACGTAGGTGTGCCATTGCTCGCTATAAATACTGCGCCTCCCACGACATCGCTATCTCCTCCCCCTCATGTTCACGTTCATCGCTATCTCCTCCCCTCCCTCTCACGTCGACCACCATGGCATCGCCCCTCCCAAGCCCTAGGAGCCCCTCGCTGCACCGCGCGGACGGTCACGCGTCGCCATTCCGTTCCTCGCCACCACTAGTCGAGGAGGACGCGTCGGTGTTCCGCTCCTCGCCGCTACGCGACGCGTCGCCGTTCCGTTCCTCGCCGCCACTAGTCGAGAGGACGCGTCGGTGTTCCGCTCCTCGTCGCGACGCAACACGTCACCGTTCTGTTCCTAGCCGCCACTAGTCGAGGAGGACGCATCGGTGTTCCGCTCCTCACCGCGACGCGTCGAGGTGGACGCGCCGGCGTTCCCAATCTCGCCAGCACACGCGCCGGAGGACACGTCGGCTCCCCGCTACGAGGAGAATACTGCGCTGCCCGCCGAGCCCCCCAGCCTTGAGGAGCTTTGGAAAGAAATGGATGTCGCCTTGTGGGAGGCTTTGCCTCCAGTAGAGCGCGCCAAAATAGAGGCGGAGAAGAAGGCCGAGGAAGAGAAGCGCACCGCGGAACAAGCTGCCTGGGAGGCCTATGTCACGTCCGAGAGAGTCAGGCAATTGGCTCTTTGGCAGAAGGCCCGTGCGAGGGCCGTGAGGGTGGCGGAGGACGCCCGTGCCGACGCCTGGAGTGCAGTCGGGCCCAAGCGCCTCATCTACGCTTGGCGGTACGTGGACCGGGTGCACGCTTCCAGCGAGGAGGAGTACCTGTTGGTGCCGGATCACCACACCGGTGAGATCGCGCTCGCCCGCCGGCAAGCCGCCAATCAGCACCTCGCGAGTTGCGAGGCTGAGGAAGAGGCGTTGTGTCGGCGCGCTGGGAAACGGCCGCGCACCAGGGCACTCGTGGCGCGCCGCAAGCGCTCCTGCGAGTGCCGTGGCTTTTAGGAGGAGTATAATTTTTGTTTCGTAAGGCAATCTCATTAGTTTTGGGACGCAAATGATAAATCCCGAACGTTCAGGAATTTTTAGCGTCCTTAATTAAGTATGTAAAAGGGAAAGTTTGGAAACCTTGTGTATTCGTACGCATTTTGCAAGTACGTGCATATAGCACAAACTTTATTATATACTATCGCACTACACGTCTCTCTCGATATATGCTTGCAGACTGTGCTACTCCCTCCGTCCAGGTCAATAAGTTATCTTTGGTTGTGCACCGTGACCAAGAAGGAGGGAAGACTTATACACCTAGACGGAGGGAGTACTACTATTACTTATGTACGTGCAAATGCACGTTTTAACATTACGATGCGGTTTTCGTAAAAGTAGAAAAACATCACTAGTCAAGCTTGTGAAACGATTCAATGCAAAACAAATGCAAAAATGCTCGTTTGATTGTTTACTTTTAGCTTCCTTCTCTGTGGTTATTTCTCTGTCGTACTTTGTACGGAGTATCTCACTGGTTGGAAAGGCATGCAAATTCCTAAACCGCTTCCTACACCCTGTATCGAATTTTTTGCCTAACAAGTTGTGCCATGCAATTGGAATTCCAACTTGAGTACTACTACTAGTAGGAGTACCAGGGGCCAGTTCTTTTAGGCTTCTAGATTAGTAATCCCATAACTACTACCTCCGTCCTGGTTTATTGGTCCCCATTGTAATCTGTGTCAAATTTTGATCATAAATTTAACTAATGAAATGTTAGTGCATGTCACATGCACTACTCCATCCGTCTAGGTGAGTAAGTCATCTTAGGCTGTGCACCCTGACCAAGGAGGAGGAGAAAACGAGAAACATTAATGTTTATTTGCTAATTAATAGTATTGCATGCAATGAACTAACCACTGCATGTCGTGTTTGATATCTCAAGTCATTAAAAGCATGCACACTCTTTATCTCTTATTGGTTGATATGTCAAGAAGAAAGAAACGAGGTACGGAGTAGAAGTTAATGCACCGCGCCTAAGTGTTTTGGGATTATTTGGTTTTTGTAAGATGACTTACACACCTAGACGGAGGGATTACAATGGTGAGGAATAAACCAGTTAAATCTTTGGTCAAAATTTAGCACAAATTACAATGGTGAGGAATAAACCAGGACGGAGTAGTAGTTTAGAAGCCCAAATAAATGAGTGAGGCGCCTTATTGTTACTCTCCACTGTGACTAGTCTTGTGGGAAAAGCTGGGAAAGCCGCCAAAAGAACTGGCCCTAGGAGTAGTAGCTAGGGATCGAGTGTGCGAGATGAACCGGAGAAAGTAAATGCACAGAGATGAAATGCAAAAAAGACGGAGGGATGTGATGGTTGCTTGTCCGTTTATTTTACCAGGCCACTTATTACTGGGAGTGGTTGGGTTTTGTGATATGACGGCTTTACTGCCGCGCCACGAGCAGGGTGAGAGGTGAGACTCCCGTGCAGTGCCCCCCTCTACACTTGTACTACATCGGTCGTGGTTTATTAGTCCCCCATTGAATTTGACTGAAGATTTAACTGACAAAATGTTAGTGCATGTCAACAAAAACTATATCGTTGGATTCATATTTGAACATAGTTTTGAATGATATAATTTTAGGTGACATGCATCAGCATTTATCATACTATATATAATGTTAGTTCAATTTTTGGTCGTACTAATCTATAGTAGTAAGGTGCCCGTGCGTTGCACCGAAGAGTGAAATGCATTGATCGGGGAGTTGTTTATTTTGACAAAGGATGTGGGGGTCATCTCATGTGTAATGGGTATCGATGGGTTTCTTCGGAT
Organism: Triticum aestivum; assembly: GCF_018294505.1. Classification (NCBI taxonomy): domain Eukaryota; kingdom Viridiplantae; phylum Streptophyta; class Magnoliopsida; order Poales; family Poaceae; genus Triticum; species Triticum aestivum. The sequence continues at coordinate 569,080,457 of NC_057799.1, forward strand.
ATTATTTCATCTCTAGAGCTCACAAACATCCGGGTGAAATAGATAAAAAGGTATCTTTTGCAAAAAAAAGCGTTCAACTGTTCAACCTGCATCCAAAACTTGTGAAGAAATAACACTTATTGTGCCTTGCAAGAAATGATCTTTAAGAATTAGTTTTTGAGTATCGATTGTTATACATGTTGGCTACAGATGACATGGCACTTTCTTATAGTCAACAGTTGGCTATACTATTAAGTAATATTAACCGTGCCCTTATACACCTAGACGGAGGGATTAAATCAGGATGACTTGCAAGCGGGCAGAGGAGATGTAAGAAATGGTTCATTGTAAGTCTTTCACCAGTACTGTAGTAAAAATTCATACATGGAAGCTTCTAGACTAAACCATAAACGGATACACTTTTATTCATGCGCGATACTCCAATAGAGCAAGATCCTGCATGGAAGTCTCCACATGCTTAGACAGCGGATTACATTGAGCGAAGACTAATGATCAACATTTAACTTGATAATGCGTATGTCCAGGTGAACCTGCTTGGAGTCCCCGTGCACCGCGTCGGCGGGTAAAGGATGCCATGGGTTTTCCAAGTCCACATTGGCGGGATAGTCCCAGCTCCCCAGAGTCCAAGTCCGTTCGATGAGGCCGGTGTCGCCGCCCATGCGACCCGGAGGGGTAGTAACACTGACCACGCACCCGTACATCAGCCTCGTGTCAGTGTCAGCATCAGCGGCGTCGCCCCTGACGCACATTACAGAGACGGGGTGGCGGCCTGCGCGGGCCTCGTCGGTGCCCACGATCAAGAGGAAGACGCTGCCGTCCTCCTCCGAGACTAGCAGGCAGTGGTGATCCTCCAGCGACTCCGGCATGGTGAACGGGTAGCAAGTCTCGTACTTGATGTTCTCCGCCAAGGGCCAGCAGTGACCGCTGCACGCACCCGTGATGCACCATGTCCGCCGGCGAGCCACAAAACGGCATCGGGCACTCATAGCAGTGGACGAAGGGCTCCTTGGAGGCATCGACCAGGCCGTCCATGAAACGGGAGTGGCTGTAGGGGACGTTGCGCCAGTTGAATATATGAGCAAGTTACTACAAGATTTAATCCGAATAAGCACAAAATAAATCATGGCCGCTATAACAGAGATGAAACTAATCATGTGGACTAGCATAGTAGTAGGATACAGAGTAGAAACATGAATTCTACCACGATTTCGAACAGGAAGGACAGAAACACATACGGTGCAACGGGAGCAGCACCGTTGGCGTTGAGGTTGTCGCCCATGTCCAAACACCATGTAGACATGGTCTTTGAGCACGGTCCATAGTTGTTCCACGCTCGGGCATTGAAGTTTGTAACTATTTTAGATTAGAATATACTACTCCTCCGGTGCTAGTAGTAGAGCAGAGTCCTACTCTACTACTCTACTCAAGCAAGTTAGGGCATAGCACTGTAGGGAGTAACAGTCCTGTGATCACTCAAGCAAGTTGTCTGGCATCGACATGACCCTATGCTGCTGGTATGTGTCTCGTAAGTCAAGCGGCGTGTTGTAGTCATCATCACCTGTCCACTTCCCGCAACACATATTCGCTTCTCCATCTTTGTCCCCACATAATCTCGTCCAATCTTCCATCCCCGCTAAGGCGCCTCCCCCCCTCGTCCGAAACCCAAGCACTAACAATGGCAGAACCGAGCAGCGTCCGCCGAAAGAGTGGCTGGAATTCGCTCCCCACAGAGGTAATCAAGCTCATTGTTTCGCGTGTGGACAATCTCAGTACCATGCCGCTCGCCGCGTGCTCGTCGGGGCTGTAGCGTTTACTCAAAGCCCTCAGGCCGGAGCTTTTTAAGCCAGCTCCTTGCTTGCTGATGCCGCCTGATCTTCAGAAACGGCGTGTCACGCAGCATAACGATCGTAGGGTGGCGAGCATCAACCCCCTTGACTGCGATCCGATCCCCGTCAGCCTCAACTACATTAACGGTATGTACTGGGTCGGCATGAACACGTCTTGGATGGTGCTCGTCGACGGTCGCGGCAGCAGGATGCCCGTGGAGGTCTACACCCGGCAATTGACCCCCCTTCCTTCGATTAACACTGCACTGCTTTGGCACCGCGGCCCAGAATACTCGGAATCTTACAGTAGCCAACATGATACCAAGTTTGATTTGCTCAAGGTTGTAATCTGCCAAGTGCCCACAAGATCTGCGAATTATAAAGACTTCAGGCTAATTGCGTTCTTCAACCGCGGTCTCGCCTACCTGACAGGTCACTACGGTAAGTGGATAAATCTGCATGTCCATCGCAGGATCATACATCCTCCATGGTTCTCTGATGCCATTGAACACAAGGGCTTCATTTACGCTGTCGACTCCTTCTATGGCTGGACGTATTGCTGGCCTACTCCAGTCATCGCTACAAACGGCTGTTACAGCAGTATGTTACTTTCCTCTGATATCATGATGGCTTGCTTATATTACTGTCAACATTTGCTGAAAAAATATTCATGCTCATAACATGCTGTTCTTAAGATTGACTAAATCAAGAGCCCTTTTTTATTTGACTCCAACTTGATATGATGTTGTAGGCCGCCTGGTGTCCCTACCCTTCCTAATTCCAGAACCTTTCAAAGAAAAGCGGCATGGCAGTTGCAGGTGGTTCCTGGCTCGATCAGACAACGGCGAAAGATTGATGATCGTTCGCACGTACCGGACGTGTTGTTTCGCGGAATAGAATCATAGTCACTTCAAGGTCTTTGGGCAGGATCCCAGCTTCTCTGGGCCTTCAGGAATTTTTGACTGGAGGCTGGTAAGTAGCCTTGGTACACGCTCTCTGTTTGTCGGACTGAATTATCCGATTAACCAGGAGATAACCAACGGCAAGGATCATGATGGCAGCGCGGTTTCGTTCATCAGGCAAAACTATGTGTACACAGCGTACCATGCGTCTCTGCATGCACCATACCCTGATATGTGCCGCCACGCTCTGCAGCCCAAAGTAGGAGAGAGGGTCGCAAGTATCAGACTTCGACCTGCTGGCTGGAGTTTCCCCGTCAGGCACCCATCTGGTTCAAGCCGTCAGCCAATCTCCATAGCTTAATAAATAGTAACGTCTAACTGAGCTAGTTAGTTAGATGCGTACACTTGGTGTAGTAGGATCTTTATTTAGTTTGATGCATACACTTGTTCTTTTTTGGTAGCCCTTTTGTAATGATGCCTAATGTTTGGTTTGGAAGAGAGAGCCGCGTCTTCACTCTTCTGGCCTGCTTACTGCTTCTGTTGCACCCCCAGCCCTGGTTGCTGCTGCTGCTGTTTTCAATGTACAATCAGTAGTATATTTTGTCTGTTGGTTGAATAAATGTGTTGTTAGAACGACAAACACAATGTTTTGGAAGTCGTTGCACGGTTCGACCCTTTAGTGCCCCGTACCATACGTAGCGCATACTATTTTTCGTACGGAACACAGTTTCCACTTGTTGATAACATGCAGCCCACTGATGGAGGCCCAATAGAGAAGCCCATAATTAACTGTAAGGGAGGCTCTCACATGAATCCGGCCCAGGTACATGCTCATGGTCCCCTAAACATAAATAAGTAAATAAATAAATAAATAAAGCTAAATGCTCATGCACCAGTTCTTTGGGAAAATAGGTAGCCCAGTATTTCTTTTTGAAGAATACCCAAGCTAGGCCTATTTGTTTTCTCCGAATTACCGGGCTGCAAATCTTTCAAGACGAGGAGGGATGCATTCCGGCCTGGCTTAAGAGTATGGTCAATGTCTGTTAAAAGTAATATCAATAGGGGTTGAAAATTCCAAAAAATTTATAGCAAATGGGATATAAGTTTCTTTTTTTGTTTTTGTTCTTCACTGATATCTTATACGTATTTCATTGGATTTAACATGACATAGTACTAATTTATTTTTAAATTTGTTTTAGTATGGCTATTAATTTTTGGATTAAGAATATTTCGTTCCCTAGCAAAAATTTGCGAATTTTCAAAATTTCCCACATATTTAGTTAATTTTTTTACCCTGGTACTGACCAGAAAATGACCAGCAATTCTAAAAATGGAAAACAGGCTGCAATAAATTCCATATGAATTAGAAAATGAGTAAAAATTATAAAAATAATAGCAAATGGGCTGTACACGCCACAGATTTCGAGGCTGACTTATTTACGCAAGGCTTTGTCAGTGAACACACGATTCTAGCAGCAATGACTGTTGGATGTCCATCCAACGGCCGACGTGCTTCTTCAATCTCTGATCTTCCTGCTCCAGCCACCTAAACTAGCGCCGGTGGGACTGCCTGCTCCCTCCTCTTGTGGCCCGCTGTGATGCCGCGCAGGTTTCCCCGGCCCACCCTACTCCCTCTGCTGGCCTGGCCGCACGCAATCAACTGCCTCCTTATTACGCGAAAAAATGATTCCTCCCACTGACATCTGGGGCGCACCGGTTGGGAGACTGACCTATGGGCCTACTAAGTTGACGCGTACGCAGGGCTTGTCAACTTAGTCAACAAACGATTCTAGCAGCAGTAAACGTTGGATTTGAATCGAACGGTCCTGCTGCTTCTTCAATCGCTGCTCTTCTTGCACCAGCAGCCCAAACCAGCGCCGGGGAGACCGCCTGCTCCTGCGTTCAGTGGCCAGCTGTGCTGCCGTTGAGGCCTCATCGCCCGCTACTACTCCCACCGCTAGCCAGGCCCTGCGGTGACGGCAACCTCACACCGCAGCCGAACCAGTGAACCCTCGTACTCCTCTCCGCGTGGGCATCCACTGCCGCGTCTTCCCCGGCTCCGCGTCGTCCCCTTCTAGGCCTCGCCGTCGTCCACCGCCTTGGTGCTCTCGGCGCAGCGTGGTCAACGTGGTCAACGACATTCCATCGGAAGAGTACTGTACGTGGAGAGGCTGACAGCTGGGTCCACGGCCACAGCCTAGTTTTTTTGTGATTTGCCAAGTAAGTCGCTTTGTTAGGCCTGTTCAGCTGCAAATCTTTCAAGACGAGGAGAGCTTTCATTCGGCTGGCCGAGAAAATGGCCCATCAGTAATGAGAAATGGGCTGTACATTTGTAAAACACATCAAACCGGCAATTAGTTTCAAATATCTTTTTTTTTGTTTCGAGATTTTAAATTACATTAATTTTTATGCGTGGAGAATTTGTTGGATTTTATATTGATATACATTTATTTTTAAAATAAGTTTGAATGTGAGTCGAAATTTCGGGATTAAAAATAGTTTGGACCGCACCGAAATATGCAAAATTTCGTATAATTTTTTAACCATGGCCACAATATGGGCTGTAATGCTAACGAAAAGAATATGGGCTCCAAAAAAACCTTAATAATTAGAAAATGGGCTGTAAATTATTAGAAATAATGGCAGATGGGCTGTATGCTGTTTTCCACAGATTTGAGGCTTTCCTAAAAAAAGGTTGACGCACAAGCAGTGACTGTTGGATGGCCATCCAACGGCCGTCGTGCTTCTTCAATCTCTGCTCTTCCTGCTCCAGCCGCTCAAACAAGCGCCGGCGGGACTGCCTGCTCCCTCCTCCCCGCGGCCAGCTCTGCTGCCGCGCAGGCCTCACCGCCCCACCGTACTCCCATCGCTAGCCTAGTCATCCCACTACTCACCCACACCTGCTGTTATTCTCCGGCGACGGCAGAGGAACCAGTAAACCCTCGTACAGTTGTACTCCCCTCCGCGTGGGAAACAACTGCCAAGTCTTCCCTGCCTCCGTGTCGTTCCCTTCCTAGTCCTCGCCGTCATCCACTGCCCTGGTGCTCTCGGCGCGGCCTGGTCAATGTGGTCAACGACCGACATGCATCTGAAGTGGACTGTACGTGGAGAGGCCGACAGCTGGGTCCACGGCCGCACGCAAGGAAATGCCTCCTTATTACACGCAAAATAATGATTCCTCCACCTGACATCAGGGACCCACCAAAAGGGCCTCTGTATTTCGCGAAAAAAACGTTACCGCCGCTGACAGCTCGGACCCACCAGCTATATCTTCGCACGCAAGGAAGTGCCTCCTTATTACGCACAAAAAAATGAATACTCCCCCTGTTAGCTAGGACCCAGTATAGTGGCAGGCTGACTTGTGGGCCTACTAAGTTGACGGGGAAGGAGGGCTTTGTCAACTTAGTCAATATTGACGATTCTAGCACCAGTGACCGTACGATGTCCATCCAACGGCCGTAGTGCTTCTTCAACCTCTGGTCTTCTTGATCCAGCCGCCCAAACCAGCACCGGTCGTGCCTCGTGCTCCTGCCTCCCGTCGCCGGCTGCGATGCGGCGGAGGCCTCACCGCCCCCTACTACTCCCACCGGTGGCCAGGCCATCCCTCTACTCACCCACACCCCCTGTTATTCTGCGGCGACGGCAACCTCACACCGCAGCAAACCAGTGAACCCTCGTACTCTACGCGTGGGCATCCACTGCCGCGTCTTCCCCGACTCCGCGTCGTCCCCATCCTAGGCCTCGCCGTCGTCCACCACCCTGGTGCTCTCGGCGCGGCGTGGTCAACGTGGTCAAGGAACGGCTTCCATCGGACGTGGACTGTACGTGGAGAGGCTGACAGCTGGGTCCACGGCCGCAGCAAGGAAGTGCCTCCTTATTACATGCAAAATAATTATTCCTCCACCTGACAGCGGGGACCCACCGGACGGGCCATCGTATTTCGCGAAAAAAACGTTTCCCCCTGACTGCTGGGACCCACCATCTACATCTTCGCGCGCAAGGAAGTGCCTGACAGTCGGGACCCACCTGGTCGAAGCGTACGTAGCGTTGTCATTCTGGTCGCGAACATGTACGTACATATATACCGGTGGATGTAGAGGCGCGCATGTGTTGTAGTAGAGGCGCGCACGTAGCATGTACACGTACGTACAACGGCCAGGGTGCAAGAAAGAAAATACGGCCACGTATGTGTACATACGGGCGGGGTCTCAAGCGCCTACTCGCACATACGTACGGCCAGGGCTCGTGTACATGGCTGGGTCGGAACGGAAAAACAGCGTCGTCGTCGTGTTCATGGGGAGGCAACGGAATGCGTCCTGTTCATGGGGAGGCAATGGAATGCGTCATGTTCATGGGGAGGCAACGGAATGCGTCGTGTTCATGGGGAGGCAACGTAATGTGTCGTGTTCATCGGGAGGCAACGGAACGCGTGGGAGCCAACCAGCTGGGTCGGACCGGAATGCGTGGTCGTGTTCATCGGGAGGGCTTGGACGGAATAGGCGATGAAAACGAGGCCTGGCGTACCGCAAAACGGAGGAAACGGACCTCCTACGTTCGGAACGGGGTCCTGTTGATCGGGAGGGGTGTGGCGTACCGCAAAACGGAGGAAACGGACCTCCTACGGTCGAAAAGGGGGTCCTGTTGATCGGGAGGGGTGTGGCGTACCGCAAAACGGACGAAACGGATCTCCTACGGTTGAAACGGGGGTGCTGTTGACCGGGAGGGGTGTGGCGTACCGCAAAACGGACGAAACGGACCTCCTACGGTCAAAACGGGGGTCCTGTTCATTGGGTGGGGTGTGGCGTACCGCAAAACGGGACTCCACGGGATACTGCTCATCTCCACCGTCGACCTCCTCCAGCCTCCACGGGCTACCGTCGACCTCCTCCAGCCTCCACGGGCTCCTGTTCATCCAGCCTCCACCGCGCGCTACTCCACCGGCTACTGTTCAACCACCCCTCCACGGGCACCCCTCCACCGTCTACTGTTCATCCAGCCCTCCACACCACGGGGTCCTGTTCAACCACCCC
>NC_057799.1:570018756-570038151 GCF_018294505.1 Triticum aestivum
AGATTTGGCTGGTCTCACCTCGAGGTCGGGGGGGGGGGGTTCGGCGATGGGGACAACGGCGGGGATGATGGAGGGGCTCCTAGATTTATGCAAAAACAAAAACCCTCTAAGCTATCAACTAATGAAATGCATACGCCTTGCATAGTGGGGTCCAATTTGAGCATTCAAAATAGGAGTACTTCTCCAATCTGAGCATTCAATAAGCAAAACCAAATCATAAAATAAATAAGTATTCAAATTAGCATGCATTCAATAAGCAAAAGTAAATCATCTCTTGCGTCCGTACATCGTCGAATATTATCACTAATACATCCCGAATAGTATCATACATATAACGTCACTAATACAACTAAAACCCTAGCGCACGACGGGTATCGGCGCGGGCGGTGGACACCCAAAGAGAAGGAACCATCACAGGATCATAGCTCCAGTGAGATCCCTGGAGAACCAACCAGGTATTAGAGAACCTGCGCTCCAACGCAACCATGTAGCGACGGACGTACGCGTCCTCCTCACTGACACGGTGACGTACCACCTCCGCGGGGTCCTCAAGCCTCTACACCATCACTGGCCTACGCGACCACCACCAAAGAAGGTCCGGGTCAACGACGGGCTGGCTCCTCACCAAGCTGCGCCCCCGGTAGGTAACGCCTCCCAGTACCAGCCCGGTAGAGCCCAGTCCCAGACATGGCCCATCTGATCAAGCAGGTGTCCTCCGCCGAGTCGACGACGAGGATGCGGGATAGGCATCGTTGACGTCGATGCGGGAATAATTGCTTTAACTAAAAAAAATAACAACAAATGTGGCATGTTCAACTAGTTCTATTAATTCAACTAGTTCTTACTAAAAATAAACTTACTATAAATAAAAATAAACTAGTTCTTACTAAAAATAAACTAGTTCAACTAGTTATATTAATTTTCTTACTAAAAATACACTAGTTCTATTAATTCAACTAGTTCTTACTAAACATAAACTAGTTCAACTAGTTCTATTAATTTTCTTACTAATTCTATTAAACACTACTGTCCTAGTTCTTACTAACTAATTAGATGAACCTACCTAGGAACTACTGCCCTAATTAGCATCTAATTTGATGAACCCTAACTAATTTGATGCAATCTAAAATTTGATGAACCCTAGGAACTTTAGCTAGGCAGAGGTAGGGGAGGGAAAGGAGGAGGCGTGCTCACCTCGGGTGCCGGCGGCGAGGGAGGGGCAGGCGGCGTCGAGGTCGGGGTCAGGGCTCGGGCGCGCGGCGGAGGGCGGTGTCGAGGTCGGGGTCGGGGGCGGCGTCGAGGTCGGGGTCGGGGGCGGCGTCGGGGGCGTGCGGAGGGCGACAGGAGAGCACGCGGCGGCCGACGGCGACGTAGGGCGACGACGGCAGCGTGAGCGGATGGGTTCGATTTGGGGCAAGTGGCCGTGGGGAAGAAGGCGCGCGCGGTTAAGTCAAAAGTAGCAGTAGCGCGTTCCAGGAAAAGCGCTACTGCTACATTAGCTATAGCGCTGGCTCACACAACGCGCTACTGGTAAGTTAGCTATAGCGTGTTTCCGGTAAGCACGCTACTGCTACAACATTTTCATTTGTTTTCCTTCACATTTTCTTTTTTTTCCTTCCCCTTTTTCTATTTATTTCATTTTCATTTACTTTTCTATATGTTTTACATTTTATTTTCCTTTAATTAGCAGTAGCGCTCTCTGAGCGAAACACGCTACTACAACAAGCTTAGCAGCAGCGTTGTTTCTGAAAGACCGCTACTACTACATGCAGCCTATCGGCTTAGTAGTGAGAGTTTTAGTAGTAGCGCATTTAAACGGGGACGCGCTACTGCTACGTGAGTATCTGTAGCGCGTTTAACCCGCACGCGCTACTGCTATTTAGCACTAGCGCCCTTTTTTAACAAGCGCTACTGCTAATATTCTGTGTATAAAGTTTTCCCTAATAGTGCTACTCGGCCTAACTAAACCAAAGATTCGAAGAAGAAATACGCGGCTATAAGCAACTATGCATATAAGAGATCAAAACTCAAATAACTTTAATGAATAAAATAGATCTGATCATAAACTCAAAGTTCATCGGATCCCAACAAACACACCGCAAAAAGAGTTACATCAAATAGATCTCCAAGAGACCATTGTATTGAGAATCAAAAGAGAGAGAGAGGAAGCCATCTAGCTACTAACTACGGACCCGTAGGTCTACAATGAACTACTCACGCATCATCGGAGAGGCACCAATGAGGATGATGAACCCCTCCGTTATGGTGTCTAGATTGGACCTATGGTTTCTGGAACTTGCGGCGGCTAGAATTGTGTTTTGTCGACTCCCCTACGGTTTTTGGATTTTTGGGGTATTTATAGAGCAAAGAGGCGGTGCGCGGGAGGCGGCCGAGGTGGGCACAACCCACCAGGGCGCGCCTGGGCCCCCAGGCGCGCCCAGGTGGGTTGTGCTCCCCTCGGAGCCCCCCTCTGGTACTTCCTTGGCCCATCGTGTGTCTTCTGGTCCAAAAAAATCTCCAAAAAGTTTCACTGCGTTTGGACTCCGTTTGGTATTGATTTTCTGCGAAGTAAAAAACAAGCAAAAAACAGCAACTGGCACTGGGCACTATGTCAATAGGTTAGTCCCGAAAAAAGATATAAAGTTGCTATAAAATGATTGTAAAACATCCAAGAATGATAATATAACAACATGTAACAATAAAAAATTATAGATACGTTGGAGACGTATCAGCATCCCAAACTTAATTCCTGCTCGTCCTCGAGTAGGTAAATGATAAAAATATATTTTTGATGTGGAATGTTGCCAATCATGTTCATCACATATTCTTTTCTTTTGTAGCATGTACATTTGGAATTTTATATAATTCAAAGCAATAGTCTAGTTTTGACATGAAGATTTCAATACTCAAGCATATCAAGCAACCATGTATTTCAAAATATCAACACTAAAGCAAGTTATCCCTAGCCCATTATGCTCAATCATTGATCCATTCATGAAACACACTCGCATATTAGCTACACCCAATGCTCAAGTACAATTATAGTGCCCCTTAGTTGGTGCTTTATAAGAGAAGATGGAGACTCAAAATAAAAACTGCATAAAATAAATAGAAAGGCCCTTCGTAAAGGGAAGTAGGGATTTGTAGATGTGCAGGAGCTCAAAGCGAAAAAGATAGAGACAAAACATTTTGAGTGGCATGCCTTTCGTGTCAACGAAAATGATTGAGTAGTTCACAATACTTTCCATGCTAGATATATCATAGGCGGTTCCCAAACAGAAAATAAAGTTTATTCCTTTTCCACCATACTTTCACATTCCACGGTTAACCGAATCCACGGGTGCCGTCCATACCAACACTTTCCAAGGAATTTATTATTCGACAACATAAAGTAAATTCATTTTTTCATTTTGGGACTGGGCATCCCTAATACCTTTGTCGTACTCTCGTGCAATGACAAGTGAATAAACACTCATCTTGAGAATAACACATCTAGCATGGAAAAATATCGATTACCCCCTATCATTTCATTAGCGGTACGAGCACATAAAAGAGAAATTTATTTTGAAGATTAGAGATGACACATACAAATTTGCTTAGAATGGCACTGAAATACTGCATATAGGTAGGTATATTGGACTCATATGGCAAAATTGGGTTTAAGGATTTTGGATGCACAAGTAGTAATCCCACTTAGTACAAGTGAAGGCTAGCAAAAGATTGAGAAGCATCCAACCAAGAAACGAAAAATATCATAAGTGAGCATTAGGCAAAACTAACACCGAATAATGCACCACAAGTAGGATGTAATTTCATTGCATAACTATTGACTTTCGTGCTTGCATAGCGAATCACAAACCTTAACATCAATATTCTTACTAAACCATAATTACTCATCAACATGACTCACATATTATATCGTCATATCGCAAAACTATTACGAAGAATCAGGTTTATTTTCTCCAATGATCTTTGTGAAAGTTTTTATTATATCCCTCTTGAATATCTATCACTTTGGGACTAATTTTATATGTTGCTTTTGATAGCTCAAACAAATCTAAGTGAAGAACATGAGCATAAAAAGTTTCTTCTCTCAAAATAATTTAAGTGAAGCATGAGAGAATTTCTTAAAAAAAACTAAAGCACACCATGCTCAAAAAAAGATATAAGTGAAGCGCTAGAGCAATTCCATAGCTCAAAAAGATTTAAGTGAAGCATAGAGAGAAATTCTAACAAGTCATAGCATAATTTTGGCTCTCTCAAATAGGTGTGTCCAGCAAGGATAGATGACACAAAATAAAAAATAAAACAAGCAAAGACTTGATACGTCTTCAACGTATCTATAATTTTTGATTGTTCCATGCTATTATATTATCTGTTTTGGATGTTTAATGGGTTTTATTATACACTTTTATATTATTTTTGGGACTAACCTACTAACCGGAGGCCCAGTCCAAATTGTTGTTTTTTGCCTATTTCGGTGTTTCGCAGAAAAGGAATATCAAACGGAATGAAACCTTCGGGAGAGTTATTTTTGGAACAAATGCAATCCAGGGGACTTGGAGTGGACGTCAAGAAAGAAGCGAGGAGGCCACGAGGCAGGGAAGCGCGCCCCCACCCTCGTGGGCCCCTCGCAGCTCCACCGACCTACTTCTTCCTCCTATATATACCCATGTACCCCGAAAGCATCCGAGAGCACCACGAAACCCTATTTCCACCGCCGCAACCTTCTGTACCCGTGAGATCCCATCTTGGGGCCTTTTTTGGTGCTCTGCCGGAGGGGGAATCGATCACGGAGGGCTTCTGCATCAACACCATAGCCTCTCCGATGATGTGTGAGTAGTTTACCTCAGACCTTTGGGTCCATAGTTATTAGCTAGATGGCTTCTTCTCTCTCTTTGAATCTCAATACAAAGTTCTCCTCGATTCTCTTGGAGATCTATTTGATGTAACTCTTTTTGCGGTGTGTTTGTCGAGATCTGATGAATTGTGGGTTTATGATCAAGATTATCTATGAACAATATTTGAATCTCCTCTGAATTATTTTATGTATGATTTGTTATCTTTGCAAGTCTCTTCGAATTATCAGTTTGGTTTGGCCTACTAGATTGATCCGTCTTGCAATGGGAGAAGTGCTTAGCTTTGGGTTCAATCTTGCGGTGTTCGATCCCAGTGACAGAAGGGGAACGGATACATATTGTATTGTTGCCATCGAGGATAAAAAGATGGGGTTTATATCATCTTGCTAAAGTTTATCCCTCTACATCATGTCATCTTGCCTAATGCGTTACTCTGTTCTTATGAACTTAATACTCTAGATGCATGCTGGATAGCGGTCGATGTGTGCAGTAATAGTAGTAGATGCAAAATCGTTTCGGTCTACTTGTCGCGGACGTGATGCCTATATACATGATCATGCCTAGATATTCTCATAATTATGCACTTTTCTATCAATTGCTCGACAGTAATTTGTTCACCCACCGTAATACTTACGCTATCTTGAGAGAAGCCACTAGTGAAACCTATTGCCCCCGGGTCTATTTTCCATCATATAAGTTTCCGACCTATTTTATTTTGCAATCTTTACTTTCCGATCTATACAACAAAAATACCAAAAATATTTATCTTATTATCTCTATCAGATCTCACTTTTGCAAGTGACCGTGAAGGGATTGACAACCCCTTTATCGCGTTGGTTGCAAGGTTCTTATTTGTTTATGTAGGTACGAGGGACTTGCGTGTGGCCTCCTACTGGATTGATACCTTGGTTCTCAAAAACTGAGGGAAATACTTACGCTACTTTGTTGCATCATCCTTTCTTCTTCGAGGGAAAAACCAACGCAAGCTCAAGAGGTAGCAAGAAGGATTTCTGGCGTCGTTGCCGGGGAGTCTACGCACAAGTCAAGACATACCAAGTACCCATCACAAACTCTTATCCCTCGCATTACATTATTTGCCATTTGCCTCTCGTTTTCCTCTCCCCCACTTCACCCTTGCCGTTTTATTCGCCCTCTTTTATGTTTGTCTCTTTTTTGCCTACTTCTTATGTGCCTGATGGCCTTGCCTAAAAGCGTTGATCCTCACCTTAAAAGGTTGGAAGAAATTGAAAATAAAGTTAGAAGCTTTATTACTTTGCAATTTGAGCATAATAATTTCTTTAGAAACGAGCTTAAAGAACAAAAAACTTTTTGGAGTACATGAATAAAGAGCTTGCTGATATGTCTAAGGAATTTTATGGTTTGAAGTCTCAATTTGCTCATCTTGAAAAATTAATAGCCCAAATTTCGGATAAGCAGGCCACCTTAGTTAATAAGATGGCCGCCAAATCGGAAGATCTGGAAGGTAATAGGGATGAAGATCTAAAAGTGATTGATGTGTCTCCTATTAAATCTTTGTTTTCCAATATGAATCTTGATAATGATGGGACTGGAGATGAGTCAACTTTAGTTAAAAGGCGTCCCAATAATTCGGAGTTTTTAGATCTTGATGCAAAAATTGGTAAAAGTGGGATAGAAGAGGTCAAGACTTTACATAACAATGAACCCACTATTTTGGATTTCAAGGAATTTAATTATGATAATTGTTCTTTAATAGATTGTATTTCCTTGTTGCCATCCGTGCTAAATTCTCCTCATGCTTATGATCAAAATAAGGCTTTTACCAAACATATCGTTGATGCTTTAATGCAATCTTATGAAGAAAAGCTTGAATTGGAAGTTTCTATCCCTAGAAAACGTTATGATGAGTGGGAACCTACTATTAAAATTAAAATTAAAGATCATGAGTGCTATGCTTTATGTGATTTGGGTGCTAGTGTTTCCACGATTCCAAAAACTTTGTGTGATGTGTTAGGTTTCCGTGAATTTGATGATTGTTCTTTAAACTTGCACCTTGCGGATTCCACCATTAAGAAACCTACGGGAAGGATTAATGATGTTCTTATTTTTGCAAATAGGAATTATGTGCCCATAGATTTTATTGTTCTTGATATAGATTGCAATCCTACATGTCCTATTATTCTTGGTAGACCTTTCCTTAGAACGATTGGTGCAATTATTGATATGAAGGAAGGGAATATTAGATTCCAATTTCCGTTAAGGAAAGGCATGGAACACTTTCCTAGGAAGAAAATTAAATTACCTTATGAATCTATTATGAGAGCCACTTATGGATTGCATACTAAAGATGATAATACTTAGATCTATCTTTGTTTTTATGCCTAGCTAGGGGCGTTAAACGATAGCGCTTGTTGGGAGGAAACCCAATTTTATTTTTGTTTCTTGCTTTTTGGTTCTGTTTAGTAATAAATAATTCATCATGCTACTGCTATGATTGTGTTTTTTGTGTTTAATTTAGTGTTTGTGCCAAGTAAAACCTTTAGGATAACCTACGGTAATAGTTATTTGATCTTGCTGTAAAAAACAAAAACTTTGCACGCATGAGGTTAGTTTTCATAAATCACAGAAATGTGCTTTTCAGTTGATTCTTTTTGCATTAGATTAATGAACAAATTACCCAGAACTTCCTAATTTTTTTGAATTTTTGGAGTTCGAGAAGTTTGCGTTTGTTACAGATTACTACAGACTGTTCTGTTTTTGACAGATTCTATTTTTCGTGTGTTGTTTGCTTATTTTGATGAATCTATGGCTAGTATCGGAGGTTATGAACCATAGAGAAGTTGGAATACAGTAGGTTTAACACCAATATAAATAAATAATGATTTCATTACAGTACCTTGAAGTGGTGGTTTGTTTTATTTCGCTAACGGAGCTCATGAGATTTTCTGTTGAGTTTTGTGTTGTGAAGTTTTCAAGTTTTTGGGTAAAGATTTGATGGATTATGAAATAAGGAGTGGCAAGAGCCTAAGCTTGGGTATTCCCAAGGCACCCCAAGGTAAAATTCAAGGACAACCAAAAGCCTAAGCTTGGGGATCCCCCGGAAGGCATCCCCTCTTTCGTCTTCATCCATTGGTAACTTTACTTGATGCTATATTTTTATTCACCACATGATATGTGTTTTGCTTGGAGCGTCTTGTATGATTTGAGTCTTTGCTTTTTAGTTTACCACAATCATCCTTGTTGTACACACCTTTTGGGAGAGACACACATGAATCGGAATTTATTAGAATACTCTATGTGCTTCACTTATATCTTTTGAGCTAGATAATTTTGCTCTAGTGCTTCACTTATATCTTTTTAGAGCACGGTGGTGGTTTTATTTTATAGAAATTATTGATCTCTCATGCTTCACTTATATTATTTTGAGAGTCCTTTAGAACAACATGGTAATTTGCTTTGGCAAAAAATTTAGTCCTAATATGATAGGCATCCAAGATGGATATAATAAAAACTTTCATATAAGTGCATTGAATACTATGAGAAGTTTGATACTTGATGATTGTTTTGAGATATGGAGGTAGTGATATTAAAGTTGTGCTAGTTGAGTAATTGTGAAATTGAGAAATACTTGTGTTGAAGTTTGCAAGTCCCGTAGCATGCACGTATGGTAACCGTTGTGTAACAAATTTGAAACATGAGGTGTTCTTTGATTGTCATCCTTTGTGTGGGGGTCGGGATCGCGCGATGGTTAACTCCTACCAACCCTTCCCCTAGGAGCATGCGTGTAGTGCTTGGTTTTGATGACTTGTAGATTTTTGCAATAAGTATGTGAGTTCTTTATGACTAATGTTGAGTCCATGGATTATACGCACTCTCACCCTTCCATCATTTCTAGCCTCTTTGGTACCGTGCATTGCCCTTTCTCACCTTGAGAGTTGGTGCAAACTTCGCTGGTGCATCCAAACCCCGTGATATGATACGCTCTATCACACATAAACCTCCTTATATCTTCCTCAAAACAACCACCATACCTACCTATTATGGCATTTCCATAGCCATTCTGAGATATATTGCCATGCAACTTTCCACCGTTCCGTTTATTATGACGCGCTTCATCATTGTCATATTGCCTTGCATGATCATGTAGTTGACATCGTATTTGTGGCAAAGCCACCATGCATATTATTTCATACATGTCACTCTTGATTCATCGCCCATCCCGGTACACCGTCGGAGGCATTCATATAGAGTCATATTTTGTTCTAGTATCGAGTTGTAATCATTGAGTTGTAAATAAATAGAAGTGTGATGATCATCATTCATAGAGAATTGTCCCCAAAAAAAGAAAGGCCAAATAAAAAAAGGAAGGCCCAGAAAAGAAGAAGAAAAGAAATAAAAAGGGGCAATGCTACTATCTTTTTTTCCACACTTGTGCTTCATAGTAGCACCGTGATCTTTATGATAGAGAGTTTCTTGTTTTGTCACTTTCATATACTAGTGGGAATTTTCATTATAGAACTTGGCTTGTATATTCCAACAATGGGCTTCCTCAAATGCCCTAGGT
Organism: Triticum aestivum; assembly: GCF_018294505.1. Lineage (NCBI taxonomy): Eukaryota > Viridiplantae > Streptophyta > Magnoliopsida > Poales > Poaceae > Triticum > Triticum aestivum. The sequence goes on from NC_057799.1 coordinate 570,028,159, forward strand.
CTTCGTGAGCAAGCAAGTTGGATGCACACCCACTTAGTTTCTTTTGTTGAGCTTTCATACATTTATAGCTCTAGTGCATCCGTTGCATGGCAATCCCTACTCCTTGCATTGACATCAATTGATGGGCATCTCCCTAGCCCATTGATTAGCCACGTCAATGTGAGACTTTCTCCTTTTTTGTCTTCTCACACAATCCCCATCATCATATTCTATTCCACCCATAGTGCTATGTCCATGGCTCACGCTCATATATTGCGTGAAGGTTGAAGAAGTTTGAAAATTCTAAAGTATGATACAATTGCTTGGCTAAAACCGGGGTTGTGCATGATTTGAATATTTTGTGTGACAAAGATGGAACATAGCCAAACTATATGATTTTGTAGATGAACTTACTTTGGCCATGTTATTTTGAGAAGACATAATTGCTTAGTTAGTATGCTTGAAGTATTATTATTTTTATGTCAATATTAAACTTTTATCTTGAATCTTTCGGATCTGAATATTCATGCCACAATAAAGAAAATTACATTGAAGAATATGCTAGGTAGCATTCCACATCAAAAATTCTGTTTTTATCATTTACCTACTCGAGGACGAGCAGGATTTAAGCTTGGGGATGCTTGATACGTCTCCAACGTATCTATAATTTTTGATTGTTCCATGCTATTATATTATCTATTTTGGATGTTTAATGGGCTTTATTATACACTTTTATATTATTTTTGGGACTAACCTACTAACCGGAGGCCCAGTCCAAATTGCTGTTTTTTGCCTATTTCAGTGTTTCGCAGAAAAGGAATATCAAACGGAATCCAAACGGAATGAAACCTTCAGGAGAGTTATTTTTGGAACAAACGCAATCCAGGGGACTTGGAGTGGACATCAAGAAAGAAGCGAGGAGGCCACAAGGCAGGGAGGCGCGCCTGCCCCCTGGGCATGCCCCCCACCCTCGTGGGCCCCTCGCAGCTCCACCGACCTACTTCTTCCTCCTATATATACCCATGCACCCCGAAAACATCCGAGAGCACCATGAAACCCTATTTCCACCACTGCAACCTTCTGTACCCGTGAGATCCCATCTTCGGGCCTTTTTCGGCGCTCTGCCGGAGGGGGAATCGATCACGGAGGGCTTCTGCATCAACACCATAGCCTCTCCGATGATGTGTGAGTAGTTTACCTCAGACCTTCGCGTCCATAGTTATTAGCTAGATGGATTCTTCTCTCTCTTTGGATCTCAATACAAAGTTCTCCTCGATTCTCTTGGAGATCTATTTGATGTAACTCTTTTTGCGGTGTGTTTGTCGAGATCCGATGAATTGTGGGTTTATGATCAAGATTATCTAGAACAATATTTGAATCTCCTCTGAATTCTTTTATGTATGATTTGTTATCTTTGCAAGTCTCTTCGAATTATCAGTTTGGTTTGGCCTACTAGATTGATCTTTCTTGCAATGGGACAAGTGCTTAGCTTTGGGTTGAATCTTGCGGTGTTCGATCCCAGTGACAGAAGGGGAACCGATACGTATTGTATTGTTGCCATCGAGTATAAAAAGATGGGGTTTATATCATATTGCTTGAGTTTATCCCTCTACATCATGTCATCTTGCCTAATGCGTTACTCTGTTCTTATGAACTTAATACTCTAGATGCATGCTGAATAGCGGTCGATGTGTGGAGTAATAGTAGTAGATGAAGAATCGTTTTGGTCTACTTTGTCGCGGACGTGATGCCTATATACATGATCATGCCTAGATATTCTCATAATTATGCACTTTTCTGTCAATTGCTCGACAGTAATTTGTTCACCCACCGTAATACTTACGCTATCTTGAGAGAAGCCACTAGTGAAACCTATTGCCCCCGGGTCTATTTTCCATCATATAAGTTTCCGACCTATTTTATTTTGCAATCTTTACTTTCCGATCTATACAACAAAAATACCAAAAATATTTATCTTATTATCTCTATCAGATCTCACTTTTGCAAGTGACCGTGAAGGGATTGACAACCCCTTTATCGCGTTGGTTGCAAGGTTCTTATTTGTTTATGTAGGTACGAGGGACTTGCGTGTGGCCTCCTACTGGATTGATACCTTGGTTCTCAAAAACTGAGGGAAATACTTACGCTACTTTGCTGCATCACCTTTTCCTCTTCAAGGTAAAAACCAACGCAAGCTCAAGAGGTAGCAAGACTCATATCATACAAGACGCTCCAAGCGAAACTCATGATATGTGACGAATAAAAATATAGCTCCATGTAAAATACCGATGGTCGTTAGAAGAAAGAGGGGATGCCACTCGGGCATCCCCAAGCTTAGTTGCTTGCTTTTCTTTTAGATAATACCTTGGGACATCCCCAAGCTTAGGCTCTTCTTACTCCTTATTCCTTCATCCATCGTGATCTCACCCAAAACTTGAAAACTTTAATCACACAAAACTCAACAAAACCTTCGTGAGATCCATTAGTATAACAAAGCAAATCACTACTATAAGTACTGTTGCAAACCTATTCATATTTTATTCTTGCATTATATCTAGTGTATTCCAACTTTGCTATGGATCATACCCCCCGATAGAGTCCATAGATTCATCAAAATAAGCACACAACACAAAGAAAACAGAATCTGTCAAAAACAGAACAGTCTGTAGAAATCTGAAAACTTCGTATACTTCTGTAACTCCAAAAATTCTGAAAAATTAGGACGATGTAAACAATTTGTATATCATTTTTTTGTAAAAAAATTAAGAATTTTATCATGCTTCTGTGATTTTTAATAATTTTGTGACTGGCACACAAAGTTTCTGTTTTCCAACAAGATCAAAGCAACTATCACCCAACATGATCCCAAAGGCTTTGCTTGGCACAAACACTAATTAAAACATAAAAAACACAATCATAACAGTAGCATAATTGTGCAAACACTCAAGAACAGAAGGAAAAAATAATTTTTATTCATTGGGTTGCCTCCCAACAAACGCTATCGTTTTATGCCCCTAACTAGGCATAAGATTTCAACAATGCTCACACGAAAGATAATAATTGAAACACAAAGAGAGCATCATGAAACATGTGACAAACACATTTAAGTCTAACATACTTCCTATGCATAGGAATTTTATAGGAAAACAAATTATCAAGATAAGAAATATCTAGCATATGCAAAGGAGAGGAATAAAATATTGACAATCTCAACATAACGAGAGGAAATTTAATAACATGAAAATTTCTACAAACATATTTTCCTCCCTCATAATAATTACATGTGGGATCATATTCAAATTCAATAATATAGCTATCACATAACATATTCTCTACATGATCCACTTGCATGCAAGGTTGACACTCTTCCAAAATAGTGGGATTATCATCAAATAAAGTCATGACCTCTCCAAGCCCACTTTTATCAAAAAATTCACAAGATTGAACACTCTCCAAATATGTGGCATTATTTTTACCTAGAGTTGACACTCTTATGAACCCACTTTCAATATTATTGCAAACATATTCATCATGAGGCTTAAATAAACTATCAAGATCATAAGAATCATTATTACCCCAATCATGATCATTGCAATAAGTAGTAGACATAACAAAACAAGCATCCCCAAGCTTGGAGTTTTGCATATTATTAGCACAATTTACATTATTAGAATTTATAGTAAAATCATTGCAAACGTGCTTTTCATTCAAGGAGCTATCATGAATCACTTCATAAATTTCTTCGTTTAGCACTTCATCACAATTTTCAGATTCATGAATCTCAAGCAAAACTTCATAAAGATAATCTAGTGAACTCAATTCACTAGCAATTGGTCCATCATAATTAGATCTTTAAAAAAAATTAGCAACTGTATGAGGATCCATATCAATGGACTTTCAGCAAGCGAAGATGCAAGCAAATAGAATGCACATGGCAACACACGCAAACATAAGATCGAACGAGAAAAAGGCAAACAAAAAAGAAGGCAAATAAAACGACAATTTTTTGTGAAGTGGGGAGATGAAAACGAGAGGCAAATGGCAAATAATGTAAAATGCAAGGAGATGAGATTTTTTATTAGGAACCTGATAGATGTTGATGATGTCTCCCCGGTAACGACGCCAGAAATTCCTTTTGACGCGGCTTGAACTACGTCGGTATTTCCCCAAAGAGGAAGGGATGATGCAGCACAGCTACGGTTGGTATTTCCCTCAGTGATGAGACGAAGGTTATCGAACCAGTAGGAGAACCATGAAACACTATGTAAACGGTACCAGCACACAGAGAACAAATACTTGCAACCCGATGTAAAAGGGGGGTTGTCAATCCCTCCCGGGTAAAAAGATAGATAAAATTATAGTAGATTGGATAAATAGATTTCGCGGGAACGCGAGATAAAATAAATAACAAAAATTGTAGCAAGGTATTTTTTGGTTTTTGGTTCAATAGATCTGAAAATAAAAAGCGAATAAAACATATCTCGAAGGCGGAATATGATAAAAAAGAGACCCCGGGGCCTTAGATTTCACTAGTGGCTTCTCTCGAGAAAAATAGCATACGGTGGGTAAACAAATTACTGTTGGGAAATTGATAGAACTTCAAATAATTATGATGATATCCAGGCAATGATCATTATATAGGCATCACATCCAAGATTAGTAGACCGACTCCTGCCTACATCTACTACTATTACTCCACACATCGACCGCTATCCAGCATGCATCTAGTGTATTAAGTTCATGGAAAAATGGAGTAATGCAATACTAACAATGACATGATGTAGACAAGATCTATTCCTGTAGGAATAGACCCCATCTTGTTATCCTTAATAGCAACGATACATACGTGCCACGTCCCCTTCTGTCACTGGGATTGAGCACCGTAAGATCGAACCCATCACAAAGCACCTCTTCCCATGGCAAGAAAAATCGTTCTAGTTGGCCTAACTAAACCAAAGATTCGAAGAAGAAATACGAGGCTATAAGCAATCATGCATATAAGAGATCAAAGCTCAAATAACTTTCATGGATAAAATAGATCTGATCATAAACTCAAAGTTCATCGGATCCCAACAAACACACCGCAAAAAGATTTACATCAAATAGATCTCCAAGAGACCATTGTATTGAGAATCAAAAGAGAGAGAGTAAGCCATCTAGCTACTAACTAAGGACCCGTAGGTCTACAATGAACTACTCACACATCATCGGAGAGGCACCAATGAGGATGATGAACCCCTCTGTGATGGTGTCTAGATTGGATGTGGTTTCTGGAACTTGCGGCGGCTGGAATTATGTTTTGTCGACTCCCTAGGGTTTTTGGATTTTGGGGGTATTTATAGAGCAACGAGGCGGTACAGGAGGCGGACGAGGTGGGCACAACCCACCAGGGCGCGCCTGAGCTCCTAGGCGCGCCCAGGTAGGTTGTGCTCCCCGCGGCCCCCCTCTTTTACTTCTTTGGCCCATCGCGTGTCTTCTGGTCCAAAAAAATCCCCAAAAAGTTTCGCTGCGTTTGGACTCCGTTTGTTATTGATTTTCTGTGAAGTAAAAAAACAAGCAAAAAACATCAATTGGCACTAGGCACTATGTCAATAGGTTCATCCCAAAAAATGATATAAAGTTGTTATAAAATGATTGTAAAACATCCAAGAATTATAATATAATAGCATGGAACAATAAAAAATTATAGATATATTGGAGACGTATCAGGGAGCAACAGATTCCTCTCCATAGGCGTAGATTTGTGATGGTTGCGTTCCACTCGGTTGAGCCCACAGAGCGCGAGAGATCCCTCATGATGGATTCCTGCGTTCTGTTTAGAGGCAGGGGTGGGTTGCCGGCAGCGGCGGTGAACACATGGTGGCACAACAAGGTGAAGAAGGAGAAGAACAATGGAGGCATCAAGAAACCATGGGTATAGGAGCAGGAACAATACCTCTTCCTGTCCCCCATGGCTGGTGATCCTCGGCCTTTTCTCTTGATTCAATTGGCTCCCTGCTGATCTTGACCAATTGGAGCAATAAGCAAAATGGACTCCCCTAGGCTTCGGGTTTCTCGGCGGTCATGGCTATGTGGCGCTCCTGCCCTCGGCTTTTGTTCGACATTTGAGAATTTGAGACGATGGTTGTAGAGACAGAAAGGGGAGACTGCAGTGTCCAGTCCTCCTTGCGGGAGAGGGAGAATGAGTAGTGGGACCCTGTCCACTTAATATCACAATGTGTGCGGGTGTTGCTTAGAGTGTGCTTGTCTTGGTGTGAAAACTTGAATGAAGCATGATCATTCGCGAGATAGCTGGCCTTAGGTTTGCTTTTTCCAAACATTGTTTCCCTCCTCCTCCTCCTCCCCTCGTCCTACCTTCCATCACCATCGCTCTACCCTTTTCACCAGTAGCTTGCTTCACCCTCATCGCTTCTTCTCCTCTCGTCCTACACACATGTCACCATCAAACGTCGGCAACCATATGTCCTCGTTGTCACTTCTGTCGGTGTCGGCGACCCGAGAGCGTGCGCGTGTCTCGTGGGCACATCCAGGTTTGTGCTTCTTTCTAGTGCACATGTCCGCTTCTTACGAGATCTGGTTCCCAGCACTATGCAGCTGCCATGCTACTATTCTTTACAAATTTCATGACTAGTCAGGGTCAGTCTAAAAATGGGGTGGAGCTTTGAACATAGAGTAGTATACATCTCTACGTTCATGTGCATTTTTTCATAATTTTTTGAAACTTCAAAAATAAGATTTTTAATTTTATTTTATTTTTCAAAAAAGAGTTCGAGCTCAAAAAATCCACTATCATTGTACGGTGCGCCGTATTTGATCGGAGTATACATGTTAACCACGCAATAACTATTTTAGCCCACATGATTCAAACTCGACTCTGTCGAGGGACACCACCGTGTTCTCGGCACTTGGCTAGGAGCCCATCCACTTAATCACACAATATGTGTGGGTGTTGCTTATAGTGTGCTTGTGATGGTGTGAAACACTGTCTTTTAAACACAAAAACTTGAATGGAGCATGATCATTCGCGAGATAGCTGGCCCTAGGGTTGCATCTGTCCCAACACAGCCTTTCTCCTATCATTCCGTCGCCCCAACTTCCATCGCCAACACTCTACCCTTTTCGTCACAACCTTGCTTCACCGCTACCGCTTTGTCTCCTCTGGTCCTACACCCATGAAATGTCGACAACCATCTATCTGCATCAGTGCGGAGCTTAGTACAAGTCTGAGGGGGCCATGCCTCCCTCCCCCAGTCTTAGGCAGAACTATGAAGAAAAATTATTATGGAGGGATTATATTAGGAAATAGTAAGATCTTGGCCCCTCTGGCAGTTCATAATTTTGCACCCGGGTAGTCACCACCGAGAAGGAAGTGGAGTTAGAAGGGGAGCAACAGATTCCTCTCCATAGGCATAGATTTGTGACGGTTGCGTTCCACTCGGCTGAGCCCACAGAGCGCGAGAGATCCCTGATGCTGGATTCCTGCGTTCTGTTTGGAGGCAGGGGTGGGTCGTCGGCAGCGGCGGTGAACACATGGTGGCACAACAAGGTGAAGAAGGAGAAGAACGATGGTGGCATCGAGAAACCATGGGTATAGGAGTAGGAACAATACCTCTTCCTGTCCCCCATGGCTGGTGATCCTCGGCCTTTTCTCTTGATTCAATAGGCTCCCTGCTGATCTTGAACGGCTGGAGCAATAAGCAAAAGGGACTCCCCTAGGCTTCGGGTTTCTCGATGATCATGGTTGTGTGGCGCTCCTGCCCTCGGCTTTTGTTTGACATTTGAGGATTCGAGACGAGGGTTGTAGAGACAGAAAGGGGAGACTGCAGTGTCCAGTCTTCCTTGTGAAGGAAATATGCCCTAGAGGCAATAATAAAGTTATTATTTATTTCCTTATATCATGATAAATGTTTATTATTCATGCTAGAATTGTAATAACCGGAAACATAATACATGTGTGAATACATAGACAAACATAGTGTCACTAGTATGCCTCTACTTGACTAGCTCGTTGATCAAAGATGGTTGAGTTTCCTAACCATAGACATGAGTTATCATTTGATTAAACGAGATCACATCATTAGGAGAATGACGTGATTGACTTGACCCATTCCGTTAGCTTAGCACTTGATCGTTTAGTATGTTGCTATTGCTTTCTTCATGACTTATACATGTTCCTATGACTATGATATTATGCAACTCCCGTTTATGTGTGCTACCAAACATCACAATGTAACTGGGTGATTATAAAGGTGCTCTACAGGTGTCTCCGAAGGTACTTGTTGAGTTGGCGTATTTCGAGATTAGGATTTGTCACTCCGATTGTCGGAGAGGTATCTCCGGGCCCTCTTGGTAATGCACATCACTATAAGCCTTGCAAGCAATGTGACTAATGAGTTAGTTGCGGGATGATGCATTACATAATGAGTAAAGAGACTTGCCGGTAACGAGATTGAACTAGGTATTGAGATACCGACGATCGAATCTCGGGCAAGTAACATACCGATGACAAAGGGAACAACATATGTTGTTATGCGGTTTGACCGATAAAGATCTTCGTAGAATATGTGGGAACCAATATGAGCATCCAGGTTCCGCTATTGGTTATTGACCGGAAACGTGTCTCGGTCATGTCTACATACTTCTCGAACCCGTAGGGTCCGCACGCTTAAAGTTTGGTGACGATCGGTATTATGAGTTTTTGTGTTTTGATGTACCGAAGGTAGTTCGGAGTCCCGGATACGATCACGGACATGACGAGGAGTCTCTAAATGGTCGAGACGTAAAGATCGATATATTGGATGACTACGTTCGGACACCGGAAGTGTTTCGGGAAGTTTCGGGCATATACCGGAGTACCGGGGGTTACCGGAACCCCCCGGGAAGCTATTGGGCCTTATGGGCCTTAGTGGAGAAGAGAGAGGGCAGCCAAGAGGTGGCGCGCGGCCCCCTTGCCCCAATCCGAATTGGACAAGGGGAAGGGGCGGCGGCCCCCCTCTCCTTCCTTCTCTCCACCTCCTCCTTCCCCCTTCTCCTTCTTGGAATAGGAAAGGTGGGGCCAAACCTACTTGGAGTAGGATTGCCCCCCCTTGGGCGCGCCTCTCCCCTGGCCGGCCCTCTCCTCCTCCCCTCCTTTATATACGGAGGCAAGGGGGCACCCCATAGACACAACAATTGATCTCTTCATCTCTTAGCCGTGTGCGGTGCCCCCCTCCACCATATTCCACCTCGATCATATCGTAGCGGTGCTTAGGCGAAGCCCTGCGTCGGCAGCAACATCATCACCGTCATCACGCCGTCGTGCTGACGGAACTCTCCCGTGAAGCTCTGCTGGATCGGAGTTCGCGGGACGTCACGGAGCTGAACGTGTGCTGAACTCGGAGGTGCCGTACGTTCGGTACTTGGATCGGTCGGATCGTGAAGACGTACGACTACATCAACCGCGTTGTGCTAATGCTTCCGCTTTCGGTCTACGAGGGTACGTGGACAACACTCTCCCCTCTTGTTGCTATGCATCACCATGATCTTGCGTGTGCGTAGGAATTTTTTTGAAATTACTACGTTCCCCAACACCTTGCGGGAGAGGGAGAATGAGTGGTGGGACCCCGTCCACTTAATATCACAATGTGTGCGGGTGTTGCTTACAGTGTGCTTGTGTTGGTGTGAAAACTTGAATGAAGCATGATCATTTGCGAGATAGCTGGCCCTAGGGTTGCTTTTTCCAAACATTGTTTCCCTCCTCCTCCTCCTCCCCTCGTCCTACCTTCCATCGCCATCGCTCTACCCTTTTCACCAGTAGTTTGCTTCACCCCATCGTTTCTTCTCCTCCCGTCCTACACCCATCTCACCATCAAACGTCGGCAACCATATGTCCGCGTTGTCACCTCTGGAAAAAGGTGGAAACGCCTTGCCGGTATCACCCACCGACCATCTAACGCCACGCCCTCAGCCTATGGGTGGTGCGGTACAACACTATTTGATGTCCATCCCTTTTCTCTGTCTGACGACGATAAGCCG
>NC_057799.1:570038512-570069114 GCF_018294505.1 Triticum aestivum
TTTCTCCCCATAGTGATTGCATCTCAACCGCATAATGTGCATCCCACGGGCACAAGCACTTCACCTCTTAGAAACCGGGGGTGAACGTTCGTTACCTAGACCTTCCATTTAAACAATTGCCTCCAACTAAAATACTCCCGGTCCACAGAAAAGAACCGTATTTAAATACGCGGGAATCCAGCCAGCGAGCGAGCCATACGCAGAAGATTCCTATAAATCGGCGCAGGCTTTATGACTCGGTAAATAGAAACTCCCCGACGACTTGCTCCTCCTCCCCCTCACTTCCCTCCCCCATCTTGGACCGTTGCACACCGATCTCGCGCCGGCCCCCAAATCGCCGGCGAAGCCCGCCTCCGCCTCCGTCCCCCGCCGCGCCGATCTGCTCGCAAGGTGAGTTCCCTGCTCAGTTCCTCTCTCCTCTCTTCCCTCTCCTCCGGTCAAGGATTTGGGTTCCTGCCACCATGCTTTCCTCGCCTTCCCCTGTTCCTCGCCTTGCTTTCCGCGTGATTTATTCCGTCGGCGAGCTGCAGTGCGGCTGTTTCAGAGTTTTTCCTTCTTGTGAAGCCAATTTGACGATGTCTCTGTTCTTTGTTCTTGCGAATAATCGTTGCCGGTGCAGATTCGTAGGCCGGAGGAGGAGGACGAGGAAGGGAGGAAGTTGAGTTCTTGTTGGTTTCTTCCGCGGGAGCCGACCGCACATGCCAACAACCCCCCGGAGCAGAAGCCAAGCTAGGACCACCAGGTCTTGGATCTTGTCAGGTACAACATCATTTCTTCCTCAGTTCATGGTTTTCTGCTAGTACTTTTATTTTCACTTTACCTTTTTTGCGCCTGGTTTCATTGACCCGGTTACCACCAGGGAATGAAACTTGAATGCTACAGTCATATAGACCAAATGTTTGACCTTGATAGTTATTGCAGGTTGCAACACGGAAGTGTCTGTTCATAGTCAAATGTTGTACATACATGTCATTAATATCATAGGAGTTTCTGATTATGTGATTGTACTTCTGCGAAATTTATAGGCTGTTCAAATTTACTGAAACCTATGCTACGAGTGCCAGAACATGTAGTTGGGGCTAGGACACTATGACTTTGCTGGCACAACTTTGAATTCGGCGCATCATTTTTGCAGGCATGGACTTCGGTGACACGAGACGCAAGCCTAATTTCGCCGGAAAGATCGCGGTGGCTGCTGCCCTCACTGTTATGTGCATACTTGTGTTGAAGCAGTCTCCTGGTTTTGGCGGCACTAGCGTGGTATGTGCTAACCTCTCACCAACTGGCCAATGTCACTGTCACTTGATGATGAGTTGGCATTGTCCTGACTCCTCTCCAGCTTGATTTTAATGTTATCACTCAAGTTCCACATGGAGCACTAGTATACTGATTCCATGACAAAAAGGGCCAGTAAGGCAGCTAGAGGGAACATGCCATTCGGCCATCTAATTTGATGGAACAGTTCATTCTTCTTCTTTCAGCTGAGTTTATCATAGGGATACTATGTCGCTGTCACTTGCTGATGAGTTGGCACTGTCATGATTCCTTCTTTCCGGCTTAATTTTAATGTTATCATTCGAGTTCCACATGGAGCACTAATATACTGATTCCATGACAAAAGGGGCCAGTAAGGCAATTTGATGGAACATTTCATTCTGCCATCTAATTTGACGAACAGTCCATTATTCTTCTTCTAGCTGAGATTATTTTAGAATACTTTGTTGCATCATCTGTTCTAGATAAACTATAGTCATTATTCCATCAGATGCAAGCGATTTTGTACAAACATTTCCTATTGCCATCCAATCTAGTAGCTTACAGTCATTTACTCCTGCAACTCCACTCTTTCAAACTGGAGCCTATTTGTTGATGCATTGATATGTGCTGCAGTTCTCTCGCCATGAAACTGGGGTGACTCATGTGCTGGTGACTGGAGGTGCTGGATACATTGGCTCACATGCTACTCTTCGTCTCCTTACGGACAACTACCGAGTTACCATTGTGGTAAATTTCTTATTACCTGTTTATATTTTTAGTTCCTATGTTATAAGAACTTTGGTAGTGAGAGATTTATGCCATCTGATCTTCACAGGATAACCTTTCGAGAGGGAACATGGGAGCTGTCAGAGCTCTCCAGAGGTTGTTTCCAGAGCCTGGGAGGCTTCAGTTTATATACACTGATTTAGGCGATCCGAAAGCTGTATCCTTTGTCCTTACAAAATAACTTTGACCACCGTATATATTTTCCGTACATCTATGCATTTGCGAAATGTGTTTTGCACTTAACCGTCAATCAGGTGAACAAAATGTTTTCGGAGAACGCGTTTGATGCTGTTATGCACTTCGCTGCTGTTGCTTATGTTGGTGAGAGCACGCAGGAGCCACTAAGGTACAGTTTTTATTTTAGGCATGTGGTATGACAGTGTCCTTGTATTGCTCGAACTATTTAGATAGCTAAGCACTAAATAGCTGTACGTAAATACAGATCATTGATACTGTGTATCTCCTGTGTAATATGTAGGCTGCAAATCACTAAACTGCCAAATATGGCAATCTACAATATATTATATCATTAAATGAAAAATAAATTAGAATAAAGTTCATCCATTTTTGCCATTCTTGACAGCTCAGCGGTAAATACTGAATGCTAATATTGACAGTCTGATATAACAGGTACTACCACAACATAACATCAAATACGTTGACAGTGCTTGAGGCAATGGCAGCACATAATGTAAAAACTCTGATTTACTCGAGTACTTGTGCAACATATGGTGAACCTGACACAATGCCTATTGTAGAAACAACTCCTCAGGTTGGTCCTTGGTGCGTGAACTTCTCTTTTTGGACAGTTCACTTTAGGTTACTGATCTGATGGTAAATAACTCGTGTTGCCACACAGATACCTATCAATCCATACGGGAAGGCAAAAAAGATGTCCGAGGACATCATTCTAGATTTCTCAAAGAAATCGAACATGGCTGTGATGATCTTAAGGTTTGTCTCTCCTACCTGAGACTAAACATATAATCCATAGGAAACCCACTTATGGTTTCTTTTGAATTAGATACTTCAATGTGATTGGATCGGACCCTGAGGGGCGCCTTGGGGAAGCTCCAAGGCCTGAACTGCGTGAGCATGGAAGGATTTCTGGTGCGTGTTTTGATGCAGCATCAGGAATCATTCCAGGGCTAAAGGTACTCATATTGACATCCTCATTCTAGCATCCATCACTTTGACGTTACATAATATAATCACGGTATATGACTTTTGATCTGCCCCCTTTAGGTTCGAGGAACGGACTACCCTACCGCTGATGGAACTTGCGTAAGGGACTACATCGATGTCACAGATCTTGTTGATGCCCATGTCAAAGCTCTTGGTAAAGCTGAGCCTAGCAAAGTTGGAATCTACAATGTCGGCACAGGGAAAGGTTGTTGAAATGCAGACAACCACACATCAATACCTTAAATCTATTTAAGACCATATGCATCCTTGTTTCTGAACTTGTATTGGATTGATGTTTTCACCAGGTAGGTCAGTGAAGGAGTTTGTAGAAGCGTGCAAGAAGGCGACTGGAGCAACCATCAAGGTTGACTACCTCGATCGGAGAGCTGGGGATTACGCCGAAGTATACAGCAACCCGGCCAAGATCCGCGATGAGCTGAACTGGACAGCCCAACACACGGACCTCCGTGAGAGCCTTGCGACGGCCTGGAAATGGCAGAAGGCGCACCCGGGCGGATACGGGTCGGCCTGATCCCGTGCTCGGTAGGTTCAACGCAAGTTCGCCAACACAGACCCACGGGTCCATGTGCAGTGATATGGCCTTGAGAACACTGGTCCTTCACCGTAGACACGTAGCAGGCAGCCACAGAAGTGTAGTGATGTTATTTCGCAGCACCTGGAAGAAGATACAGAGAGAATGGCCTGCCTGGCTTAGAAGAAATCATATATAGTTTTCTTTTTTCTTTTCTTTTCGTCAGTGACATTTAATTTATTTTGCTGTTCGTTGGCTGAGGCATAATATATGACACAAATACGGAGTTGTGCTGTAGACAAGTAGATCGGTCTCGTGTACGATGTACGATATGAAGTTATGAGCCATCACGGTGGATGGATGGAATGATATGAATAAGCTATTGTCAATCTCTAACCAAGCAGTAGAATCGCTGATCACTTAACTTTTTTTTTGCATGGAAAAGTGGGTTTTATTCCTCAGAAACAGAATTACAGTCAGCTAGTACAACATGAGCAACATTGTCTGGCACCCGGCGCAACCAACGTGCTCACTTCACTTGACCAGGCCAGTCAGGAAACAAGTGCTGCTGGTTTTGTATTTTTTTTACGCAGGAAAGGCTGAATTCGGAGCCGCAGTATTCAACATTTGTTATCTATACTATACACAATACATTGATGCCTGTTCAAATAATTTTGGGAGCTTCTCTAAAAAAAGACTAATAATTCCGAGCTGATAAGCCTCTTGATTCGTACATTCAACAACCTCCCAAAAGAACAGAAAAAAAAAATCAGCTGCCTGAAACAAAGGTTCTTGACCGAATTTTGCAGATACTCAGCGATCATGGTTTCTTCTCCACGGGGGGAGTCATCCGCATCTGAAACCTCTGCCCCTATGAGAATGGTGGCCAGTGCCCATTGACGAGCTACCTGCAGAAAAACATGGGAAGATAGTTGAATCTGAGGCAAACGGAGAAACTCCTGCAGATAAAAAGCCTGCAGGAAATAAACTTTGCAGGCGTTGGGAGCGTGGATGCACATGAATAGTTACTTCCCATATCGCGGTGTCCCATGAAGGTGTTATCCAGGCCATGCACAACAAACAAGCTATTGTTTTGCGTCTGCCTGAATTTGATCAAATACAGAAAGAAACTCTTGGGAGCAAGCTTTTTTTTTTGCGAGAAAAACTTTCAATCTATCCATCTTCAATCATGGTAGTACAACGAACACTAGAAATAATAAAAATTACATCCAGACCCGTAAACCACCTAGCGACGCTACAAGCGCTATGCAAATGTTCAAAGGCAAAAATACAGAAAAAGTCTGTGGGCTATTTGGTACTGTTGCATTGACGATCTTTAAAGGTGTGAATGAGTAGAAATGTGGTTGGACAGTTCCCCTCAACCTGAATTTTGGACAGTCTATCTGGCTTGCAAGTCTATCCAAATTACACATGACTTGATGCAAACTTAATCAGCACCGTGGGCTATTTTACTATGCAAATGTTGAAAACAAAAAATACAGAAAGAAGTCTGTGGGTTATTTTTACCATGCAAATGTTCAAAAAAAAATACAAAAAGATGTCCGACCTGCCGGATTCGAACCAGCGACCTAAGGATTTATCTGCGAATACTACAGTCCTCCGCTCTACCAACTGAGCTAAGGTCGGCTTGTGTTTGCTAACGCAACTAAACTCTATATATTCGTTGCTTACGCATACCTTTTTTTTTCCGAATCTGGTTGAGTGGGTGGGGCTTGCATATGTGACTACGCGTTTTTGCAATGAAGATTTTACCATGATCCGATATTTTCCGTCTACCGCAACACTCATTTGTATGCCAGACTGACTGAAGTGGTACTGCAGACCTACGTGCGCATGGCTGGCCAGTAGCTGCGTCGTAGCCACTCACCTCGTCGGTCGTCTCTTAATTTCCCAATCTCGTACTACCGGGCGGGGGTAACCGCCGCAAGGTTGCGCAGCACGCCAGCACGTCGGCCAGGAGAAGACAAAGGAAGCCATCCGCCCCATTCCCCGCTCCACCGACGTGCACATGCCATGCATGCGTCGTCTTATCTCCCCGGCCGCCCGTGACCGGTGACCGTGAGGTGGAGCCCGCGCGCGTCCCACGGCCGCCGCCGCGTACCACGCCGCCACCTATGCGCCTCTCCTGACACGTACCTGTTACCCCCGACACGCCGCCCGCTCCACAACTCGCCTATAAAACGCAGCACATCGATCAGCCTAAGCTCATGCAGAGCCGCAGATCGACACAGCTACCATAGCGCATACCGAAGCAGGGCCAAGAATAATATCTCCGGTTCTTGATTGGCAAAGCGTAGCAATGGCGAAGCGTCTGGATGTCGCGCTCCGCCTGCTGCTGCTGGTGGTGGTGGTGCTCGCATCCTGCGACGGGAGGGAGCTGAAAGGGAATGGCGGCGTCGACGAGGTGAAGGATCTGGTGCCCGGGTTGCCGGTGCCGCTGCCGCCTCTGGTACCACTACCCAAACTGCCGCTGCCGCCCGTGGTCCCTGGGAACCCTCCCGCTGCTCGCGGCTCTGCCGACAGCAACAAGTCTCCATGATCATGCACCTGCAGCTGATCAACTTGTCGTCTTAGACTTCTACTAGTAGCAAGCTAGCTAGCACCGGCCGGAGGCAGAACGTCGGTCCGCGTTCCGCTCACGTCCGTGTGCATGCCTTGATCTGTAGCAACTATATGTCCGCCATGTTCCCTTTTCATGTTCCTACTCTGTCATCTATGTAAACCTTGTCAATGTGCCTTTATGAATAACATATGAATAATGTACGTCAACGATGAAGCACATAGTTTGTTCTGCCAAATAAAAAAAATTCCGGAGTTGTGGAATCCGTTTGTACTTCAACATTATGCTGGTATGTGGTATATACAGATCATGAAGCACCGGCCGGCGAGGTAACCAAACCGAAACAACGGAGACGACGCCAGCTCAGAAGTTTCTATGTAGTAATTCAGAGTGTGCTAGTACAGTCTGAACTCCGAGCTTAATTCATTGTTTCCTCGGCTTCTCCAGGGACCTGGCTATATATCCTCCCAGTTCCAGGGCACTGATTTTTATCACGATTACACAAATGAGCGTCGGAAGGAAGGATCGTCAGAATGAATTGAATTACCTGGCACCCTCCGCAAGAGCATCAGAGGCAGGTTGTGATCTCTCTTCTCCTACATTCACTGTTATATTCTGATCATTCACTGTTATATTCTGATGCACCGTGGAAAAAGTCCAAAATCTCATTTGAGTCTAGGATGTTGATGTATAAATGTATTGTCTAGTCTTTTTCATTAGATCAGTCTATTTGTTGCATTGGCTAGAGTATGCATTTCTACCACAGATTTTGAGTTTAAGACCTGGCTAACGCAATTAAATTGCAGCCCATTTTTATCAGCGTTTAAGCATGAGGGAGTATGCTTAGCAGTATGAGAGTACAAGAAGATGGCAATGGCATGCCAAATACCCACCAGCTTGTTTATACAAGGCGGTAGGTGGTTGCACTCTTCCAATCAGCATTCGACCTTGTAAAGCTTTGTTTTCAATGCGTAAGGGCATCTCCAAGACTCCAACGCCGACCCTTAAACCTCTCATATGCGTCTGGATCACGTTGACTGCCGAATCAAACCAACACGGTCTGGTATCGGTCTGTAGGATGGTTCAAATGTGATTTCTCTCGCAAATCGGAGACAAACATAGTGAGCTTTTGCGGTGTTCGGACTGCTCCCACGCCTGCTTCTGACCACCCTGGCATACCCAAACCTTCCTCCCCGCCTGGCGCCGGCTGTCCGCATTTATGCCGCTGTAGAGCGCGCCGCTCCACATTTAAGACGGCTCAGGGCGGACGCGACCTCTCACTACCTCCGCCACTAAAGCGGCACACCGACTGAAGGTGCCGCCCGCTGCACGCCCGTTTGAACACACCTCCTTGGTGCGGTCATCCGCCGTCGACGCGCGCATAGCCGCACCATGTTGGTAGAGAAAGAAAGCCGGCTGCGCGGGCATTGACGAGGTGGTGGCCAACACGTTTGTGCCCGCCGCCATCATCGAGGAGAAGTAGAACACGGGAGGCCGCCGTCGCTTCGGTCACATTGAGGCTACCACTAAGGCGACGCCGGCGTACACAGTCGATGTCTTGCCCGGTTCTTTAGCGCAAACCATCGTCGCCCGCCGTTTGGGCTCCACAGAAGCGGAGGCGCCACCCCTTCCCCTCCGGCTGCAGCAGCCGGTGGTTCCACTCCAATGAGCGGTGTGGGAGCGAGCCGCCTTTTGCACTGAAGCATATACCTCCTGGGCTTTTGGCAGTCCGGTGAGCGGGCTGCAGGACATGGGAAGACTAATGAATCCGCCACAGTCAGTCATAAACTAGTGTAGTGTATCCGTGTTGTGGGAGTGAAGCTCCGCGGGCACATATGTTTACCTTTTTAGTTAAATTATGTTAAATATGTAAATGTTTTCTTCCGGTTTTATGAAATCCGTAATGTTTATATAAAATTTGGCCGTGTTTGCACGAATTTCGTCCTGCTAGTTTGAATTGTTGTTAAAATGTATGCGGGCATGGTTGAATGGCGGCCTCCTGCATTCGTGTCCGTGAACTGGCCTCCCGCTGTCTGCGGACGGATGCGGAAGAAAATTGAGGGATGCCCTAAGAGGAACAGCTGGGTCATTTGGGGCGACTTGTGTGAAACTCTGAAACCCACTGGCCCAAGCAGCCAAGCTTGTCGCAACCTACTCACAGGTCACAGCACATATCCAGGAGCCTCCCATCCTTGATCGGGAAAAGGAAAAGATCTGCTACTGAAGAAACGCAAACCAATTCGACTGCGATGAGATCAGTCGGCACGGATTCACGGCCAGGCGAAGGCATCCGCCCCATTCCAATGCACCGACGTTGACACGCCGCCCATACATGCACATGCCGCTCTCCCAGCCCTTGACCGTGTGCTCGAGCAGGAGGGACCCGCGTCTCGCACCTCTACCCATCCTACCCTCCTCTCCTGCGCCGACGACGGACGGCCACCCCGCCTCAACACCCCCGCCACCCGGTGCAGCTCGCCTATAAGAAGCAACGCACACGATGCTAAGAAATTACCTCCTCAAACACAGCCACGCAATCCAGACTGTCTCCTGTCCTCAGCCGTAGTACTCTACTCCGAGTTAGAACCTCCCAGTTAGCAATATGGCGAAGTGCCTCGCCGTCGCGCTCCTGCTGCTGGTGGTGCTCGCGTCCTGCGAAGGGAGGGAGCTGAGCCAGAAGGACGGCGCACTGGGAGCGACACGCGGTGCCGGCGTCGCCGAGTCCAAGGCTTCTTCGGGTTCGGGGTTGCCAGACCTGCCGGTTGTGGGAACCGGAACCAGTACCATTAACGGCCCGCTGGTGGTGATTCCTGGGGTGCCTTCTCACCCATGATCATCTCTACTTCATGTGCTGAGTTACGTACAAGCTGAAGCTGAACTTGTGGGTTTTAGACTTCTATAGGCTATAGCTTGCATCGCCCGGAAGAAAAACACCGGCGTTTCGCTCATGTCCACGTCCCTAAATGAGTGTCTGTATTTCAGTATTTCTCAAAAAAAAGAGAGTGTGTATCTGTATTCCGTTTCAGTTCATGTTTGTATTTTTCGTTCCTTGGTGTGCTACATGTACGTACCATCAACGTAATACATAATACTTTGTCAGTGTGATCGCTTTCTTGAATAAACACATCCCATCAACAGGTTGAATCATCGATCGTAGAACTCTCTAATCACAAAGTCCCAAGTCCAGAGTCGTTCTGTTAAAAGAGCCAGCAAGCGTTGAGGTAACACCAATGCTTTGAAAGAGGTAAGGTGATTGGATTAATAGGGACATGCATGGTTATCTCTCATCAACTCTTTCGGATTTGGAGTTTTCTTTGTCTGCGTGGATGGAGCTATAGTGAGCAATCAGTGTGCATATACATTATGGTTAAGCAATTCCCAGGCCTTTTTTGCAACTAACTAACTGCAATTTCTTAAATTTATGCATAGCATATGATATATGTAAACCCCAACCAAATTTTAATAGTTTATTCGGGTTTGGGAATTCAAATTGGTATCAGAACCGACCCTCGCGGCTACACGAACGTGTGCAAAAGCATGTGGCGCATGGCACGTGTGGTCCATTGTGGCTCATGGCATGGCACACGTGCCAGACTGAATGCACAGACGTGTATTAAGAGGGAACATTCCTGCTGGACCGACGAGGACGTCAGACTCCTTTGAGTGGAGGTGTATATGAGAGCCTGACTTAATAGGAATGGTAGAACTCTCATATCAACAAAAAATTCCTTCTTTTTGGGAGGCCATTCGCAAAGAACTTCAAAGTTAAGCGTGCTAGGTTTGGAGTGATTTAAGGATGGGTGACCGACTGGAAAGTTGATAGCGCACAAGTGAGGAAAAAATGCGCAGAAAAGACTAATATTGGTCTGCAAGGTGAGTCATAGTATTGGTCTGCGAGGTGAGTCAAGATCCCGCCAGGCGTAATGGCTAGCAACCGGTGGATGTGGCCGGACCGTTACACTAGGCCTCAGAGGTATTACTGCAGTTGATGGTAATGGCTTTTAAGGGGACGGCTTGCTCTCTTTTGGCATGAAAGTTTTGTGGATGATATTCTTGATAAAGACAACCATTAGATCGTTGCAACACTTAGAATGCATGTAGAGGAAGAGTAATGGAGGATAACCTGTGTATACAGGTTCCTTACAGGGAACCGAGAGTTGAAAATCGTCATATTATGTGGCCAAAACTACAAGCCCTAAAGTTGGTTCCAGACTTACCTTGCTTAGTGATTGCAGATTTTAACGAAGCCTTATGGGATTTTGAGCATATGTCGGCCACTCCTCGTCCATAACCTCAGATGGTTGCTTTAAGAGATACTCCAGAGGTGTATGAGTTGGTAGACCTAGGTTTCGCCGTGGTTCCTTTCGTATACGATAATACGTGCAGTGGGTCTGCTAATATAACACAAATGTTCATCTAAAGCAGGTGGTTGCTTCTAATTCATGACGAAACATGTTTGCATTTTGCTCTGTCCAAGACGTGGCATTGCCGTGCTCTGGTCATGTGGCCGTGTTCTCGAAGGACCTCCGGATTAGGGCAAAGTAGGACCTCAATCTCGGAGGTATGAGGTGTTTTGGGAGAGGGATGCGACTCTACTCGACATGATCAAAGAGGCCTGAGACTTTGCAGTCAGTTGTTCTCTCGTCATGAAGCTCTAGAAGCGGAACTTTGCGCTTGCATGGAAGGGTTACCTATGGCTCTCTAGCGCAGCGACTCACCTATAATCATTGATATGGATTGCTTAGTTGCTGGATCTTGACAAATCAACCTATTATTCTCCTGTGAAGGAACTCAAACATCTTAGGCCTCTCCATGAATCTTGTATTACTCATGTTGGTCGTCACCTACAATAAAGATAGGAATTGTTTAGCTAAGTTTGCTCGATTGAAAGGTAGAACCATGACTTGACTCGGTTTTAGGTCTCTAGAAGTCCAGATGCTGTTGAGCTAGCGTTGGCTCATTGTAACAACATTATGATTGAGAAATATACAAGTTTCTCATTCTAAGAAAGATACTCCATCTGGATGCACCCCTCTAAGAGCATCTCCAACAGCCGCCCAACGCGCGGCGTGCTAAAAAATAGTTTGCAGCGTGCCGATCGCCTGGTTTGGCGTGGCGGGGAGCGCTGGCTCCAGCAGCCGCGGTAAAATGTAGTGCGCGCGCGTAGCTCCAACAGCACGCAAAAATGCAGCACGCGCGAGCAGCCGGCGCATGCCATATGTTGCATTTTGGACACAAAATGAATTTCAAACATCTCGAAACAAAGAAATGGCATAATTTGAATCACACAAACAAGTTGATGATATAAAAGTTCATGCCCACAAGTTTAAATTCATGCCCACAACATCATCCAACCAAGTTCAAAATCCAAACGAAGTTCATGACACAAAAGTTCACACCAACGAAAGGCACATCAACAATCAAGCTTCGTCCTCGTCCTCATCCTCATCTTCCTCCAATTCATCCGACTCCTCCGAAGACGATTCTTTCTCCTCTTCTTCATTGCCGCGTGCCGCATCATCATGTGAAGCTCGGAAGGTGTTGGCAAGATCTTCAACGGCACCTTCATGCGAAGGTTTGTGAGGCACACCGGAAGACATTCCGGCCATGGCGCCCGGAGGTGCACCCATACCTCCCATGAGAGACACAAAACTCATGCCTCCCATGCCGCCCGGAGGTGCTCCGAAGCCACCCGTGCCTCCCATGGTCTCCATGGTAGCTCCAAAGCCACCCATGGCACCCATGCCACCCATGGTAGCTCCGAAGCCACCGATGCCTCCCATGCCGCCAAGGCCGCCGCCACCCATGCCGCCAAGGCCGCCGCCACCCATTCCACGAATCATGGCTCTTTTTTGGATCAAGACTTCTTCACGGGCAAGATTGGCATAGTCCTTTTGCGCCTCATTGAGGATAGATGTGTCCAAGAAGAACAAGTACTTCTTCCACTCCAACAATCTAGATCGCTCCTCCATGCCCACCTTCCTCTCCTCCAATGCCACCTTCCTCTCCTCGGCCACCACCCTCCTCTCCTCGGCCGCCAACCTCCTCTCCTCGGCTGCGGCATCTTGGTTCCTTGCCATCTTCCTCACCTCGTTGGCTTCTTTTCTTGCCTTCACAATAGCTTCCATAGCATTTTTCAGCTCATCATCTCCTTTCCTCTTCTTCTTTTCTTTTGCGTCTTTCTTGGTCCAATCTGGTCGTTTTGGCTTCGAGTATGAAACCGAGTTTGGTGTGGGGCTTCTCTTGCCGTTGTCACTTGATGCCTCCTCCTCCTCATCATCCAAATCAATTGTTCGCCTACGTTTGTTGCTCACATCCAAATCATCCATATCATCACGCTTCTTCCATTTCTCATCATCCTTCAATGCTTCATAGCAATGAGGCAAGGTAAATGATCTTCCTTTCTTGATCTTCCCCTTCTTGCTTTTCTTCTCCTCTCCTTTGAACAAGTTTTGTGCAATATTCAACTACATAAAAACAAAACAAGTTAGCACTACAAACACCAACAACAAGCATGATGAACATGATCGAACATGGATGAAATGGCACTTACCCTATCTTCATCATTAGTGCCACTTGGGTTTAACTTGTCAACCGCCTTTTGTGCGGCCGCTCACTTTTGACAATCCTTGTTGATTGTCGACCGCCGGGAGCGAAGAGATCGAGCGGAGCGGTCAATTCCACTCTCGTTGCGTAGATCAAAGTGTTCCTTCATCTGGTTCCAATAAGCATCTCTACTTTGATCACCTCCAACGGATGGATCCCTCGACACTTGCAACCAAGTATTGCATCGCAAGACGTCTTCTTCGTTGGTGTAGTTTCCTCCTCTTCCTTTCGATGCGTCGACAATGCCCTCACCATCCTCGTCCACCTCGAACTCATGGTCATCGAAATGCATGTCATTGGTTTGAGACCAATGCGAATTGTTGGAGCCAACACCCATAGTTGACATGTATGCCTCATCGTTGACACTACAAAGTATATAGAACAATGCAAATAAGCTATATATATGTATGCATTCAAAAAATAACAACAACAAAAAAGTTGACGAAATTTTATACCTTTGGGGCATTTCCTCGAACACGTTGTGCGCGTTGGCCGCCGGCTCAACAAATGAGCTTGCCGGCGCTTCGGTAGCCACCGCGCTCGTCGCATGCCCTGCAAGCTTCTTCCTCGACGGCTTCGAGGAGCCGGAGCCGTCCACCGCCTTGTTCTTCTTCGCGGCTACCTTGCCCTTCTTCGGCGGCGCCACATTTGGGAGCTTCGAGAGGGAGGCACGTGGCTTCACGGCGGGTGCCGACACGACGCCACCCGCCACCGAGGTCATCCGTGGTGGCATGAAGAGGCCACGCGCGATGCCGGTGCTTGGAGGAGCTCCGGCGGAGGCGAAGCCAAAGCTCCCCGCGCTAGGGTTTGCGGCGGCGGTGGCGGAGGGGTCGCGGGTGTAGAAAGGAGTGAGGGGGGTGCCGGCGCGGGCGTCCATCGGATCAATTCGCCGGCGGCGGCGCGGCGGAGAGAGTGCGGCACGAGCGCTCGAGTGTGCGGCGCGTGAAAGCGTGCGCACCAAATACACAGCGCGCGATGGCGATTCGGACCACGCGCCCAACTCTATATGCCACGCGTGCGCTTATTGCGTGTCTGCTGGAGCCCCTCTACCGACTGAGCACGCGTTAAAAAGGACAAATTTATTACGCGGCGCTTATTTAGCGCGGCTGTTGGAGATACTCTAACCTCTTTCTTCTCGCGCAATATGTAAATGAATACGACATGATTTTTTATATGTATAATCAATGTGCACAAGGTCCTACTTGTGAGAACAATTTGGCACCACATAAGCTTATGAAAGATCGTAAATTTGACACCGATGCCAAGCATAATTTACATCGCCAATTTGGTATTTGGCACGCCGTGGATGCCCTCATCGGCAGGCAAACCAAGTCTTAAATGGAGTGCAGAGTACTTGTCAGAAATGGACAAAGATGGAACGAAACGTACCAGTCAGAGGCTCTCTTGACCGCCACTTGGGATAACAAAGATCCTAAAATCATCGCGGGAAATTGGAAGGGAAAAACTAGATCTTGCATCTGTGTTCAGCAGCTCACATTTCCCATCCTTGATCAGGAAAGGAAATATCTAATCTACCGAAGAAAAGCAAACCAATTGACTCACCTCGACTAGCTAGTTGGCCTTCTCGACTGCGACGAAAAGAGGCAAGACGGATTCGCGGACAATAATTCCATCCGCCCCGTTCCAATCCACCGACGTTGACATGCCGCCATACCTGAATGCCTCTCTGCCGCCCGTGACCTGAGAAGGACGGGCAGCAATTTTGCATTCTATCCTCCTCTCCTTCGCTGACGACGCACGGCTACCCCGCCACCGAATGCAGCTCGCCTATAAGAAGCAGCGTGCACGATGCTAAGCATAACCTCACTCCAACACAGCCACACAACACTATCTCTTCGGTAGTACAATCAGAGCCTCCCAGTTAGCAATGGCGAAGTGTCTCGCCGCCGCGCTCCTGCTACTGGTGGTGCTCGCCTCCTGCGACGGGAGGGAGCTGAACGAGAAGGTTGCAGCGGCACGCGGTGCCGGCGTCGGCGAGTCCAAGGCGATGGGGTTGCCGGACTTGCCAGCTGTGACGCTCCCCACGGCCCCGACGCTCCCGACGCTCCCCACGGCCCCGACGCTCCCCACACTCCCGACGCTCCCGACGCTCCCGCTGGTGGGAACCATTACCGGTACCAGTACAATTACCGGCCCGGTGGTGGCGCTTCCGGCGATCCCTGCTCACCCTTGATTATCTCAACCTGTACCTAGCTACTGGCACTGTCCGGAGGGAAAAACATCGGCGTTGCTCATGTCCATGTTCCTTCCTTGATGAGCGTCTGTATTTATCTCCAGTTCATTTTCTTGTATTTTTCGTTCCTTGATGTGCTACATGTATCATGGGCGTAACAAATACTACTTTATCAGCGTGATCGCCTTCTTGGATACACATAAACAGTTGCAGCATCGACATACTACTACTTCGTCACTTTATTCTTTTTTAGAGAATACACAACAACTGAGTCCGAGATGGGGCTCAAGCCTAGCCTGACTTTGAATTAACAAAGCTATCAACCGGCCAGGATTATAAGCACACGCCCTCAGGCACAGAGATAGAAATGCACGGCAAAAGGATAGACAAACGAGGGACAACATCAAACTCAGCCTCACACGCTACAGCTACATTGAAGATAACCAATGGAGAATGAAGCCGTAGGCGCCGAGGTCCTCAACTGAGAATGTTGCACCAGGAACAAGATCGCATTGGCTCGAAGGAGAGAGGTGTCGTGGTTCTAAGACTGACAGTAGAATGAGGGGTAGGTATGAGGAGGCAAGATCCCAGCTATGGTGAAGTTGTACACACAAGGTTTATGAGTTTAGGCCCTTCACGGTGGAAGTAATAGCCCTACGTCTCGGTGCCCGGAGGCGGTTGACTGGATTATATGTGTGTGGAGTTACAGGGGGTGCGAACCCTTGTCCCTGAGGAGGGGGTGGCTTATATAGAGTTCGCCAGGCCCCTCCCGCCCTTAGTTACACAGGGTTTAAGGTACATAAAGATGGGGCGTTTCTGGTAACGCCAGTAATAAACTGACATAAATGACCATTAAGTCTACAGAGTAAACGCCCGACCGTTGCTGTTCAGAGTGGCTTTAGATCTTCTCTCTGTCGAGTGATTCCTGTTACGGTTGAGTGAACTTGAATCTTCTGAGTGGAATGCTTCTAGTCGAGTGGGTGATGGTATCCCTTGAATGCTTTTGACTTTAGGGTAATGTCCTAGGGGAGGGTGTCTAGATCAGGCCTATGACCCTACCCTAGGTACATAGCTTCATCATTAGCCCCCGAATGGTTCAGGGTTCGAGTGGAGAAGGAGTTGAAAATACTCCCGACTCAATTTGTGCGCTTTGGAAGCGTCTTGCTGGGATCAATGAACAACATGATGGCTTCAACTTCTTTTTCAGTCGCCTTGATCCATTCTTAGTTTGTCGAGTGTACTTTTACTGAAAAGCTTCGAGTGTTAGTATAGAAAAAATCTTCAGTCTGACAGGTTGCTCTGCTGCTCGCGGATCTTGCGGGATTCGAATTTTCGGGAAGCGCACGGGCGGAGGAGGCCGCGGTAATCGGAGGAGATTAGGTAGGGATGCCTCGATATCTACGCCACCTTTTTCGCCACGTACTGCGCGCGCGACTGTTGCGGGATTTGACAGGATTGCCTAGGCCCATAGGTCAGCCACTCGGAAATGGTTCCATATAAGGCGTTGGATTGGGGAATTCTGCACAGTGCGCCCCAATTCCCCTTTCTTCCTCCTCTGTTTCTCCACCGCGGTCGCTTCCGTTCTCGACGCCACCTCTCGCCCGCGCTCCTCTTGCTTCGATGGCGAGGGACAAGATGGCGGCGCTAGAACGCGCGAAGAAGGGAGCGGCGAAGGGGAAGGGAAAGAAGACTGGCAGGAGCGGGTCGTCGTCGAGATCTGGCTTGCCGCGCGGCTGGGTTCAGGGCGACTGGATCCAGTCCACCATCGAGCTGGATGATCTGCGGGATCTGGCCGAGAGCGGGCTGATTGAGCACGGTTCCTTGAGGCTCCCGGGGGACAAAACTGAGCCACAGCCCCAGGAGGGCGAATGCGTCTTGCTCGCCACCCACGTCGACCGCGGTTTTTCCTTGCCCCCACTTCCCTTTTTCCGTGCCTTTCTGAACTTCTTCGGAGCTCAACTCCACCATTTCCCTCCCAATACAATCACGTACCTTGATGCCTTTATCTCGCTGTGTGAGAATTTCCTGGGCTGCCGACCGCACTGGGGCCTGTTCAAGCACATCTTCACATGTCGCCCGCAGACTGTGAAAAAAGCTAGTCCGAGTGACGAGAAAACCTAGGTAATCCAAATGTGTGGAGGACTAGGCATCCAGATGCGGGGGAAGAGTGCTTTTTCCTGCGATGACTCTCCCTGACTCGGTCAGAGGGTGGCAGTCGACTTGGTTTTATTGCAAAGACAAGTCGACTCCTGGCCACTCGACCGGTCTCCCTCCCTTTTCTTTGGCGCGAGTCCAGAAACCCACCACCTTGAAAGTGCCTCCAGCAGAGAAGTTGTAGGTGGCCATGTTGATGGAGCGAGTAGTTCAGCGGATTCACGAAGGTGTGACTGGAATGGATTTGCTCGAGGTATTTCTCAGTCGACGTATCCAGCCTCTCCAGGCTCGTGATCACTCGATGTGGATGTACTCGGGGATTGAAGATTCCACTCGGATCCACCCGGAGGACGTTGATGAGAAGATGGTGGTGCAGTGGGTGCAAGGCATCACATGAAACAAGGACAACCCAGGGGGTCCCGAAGAGTTCTTCCGTTCGACACCAACAACCAACCAGACAAGGTTCATTCTTTATTTCCGAGTGTTTTCCATTCTGACTTGCAATTGTTTACTGAGTCGACCATCCTTTGTTCACCTCTTTTGCTTCGCAGATCTATACCGATACATACTCAATGCCGAACGGGGAGCAAGAGCAGTACCAGGAAGGAGAAGAAAGCGGAGGCGAAAGCATGGATTATCAATCTGATGGAGAAGAAGAGGAGGAGAAAAGCGAGGACTCGAGCAGTGGCGAAGAGGTCGAGTCACCACCTCGCAGTGAAAGGCGTTCCAAGAATAAGCATGACCCGGCAAGTATCCGTGGCAAAGTGGCTCCGTCGACTGGACAGACTTCCAAGCGCACTCGGACCTCTTCCCCTGCACCGAGTGAAAAGGCTTCAAAACAGCCCAAAGTTGCAACATCGAAGTCTCGGAAGACCCTGCCCAAGATCAAGATCGACGTCCCCGTCGCTTCTGCGTAAGCACTTGTCCTCATTTTTTGATCAAGGGCCTGTGTTGTCGACTCTCTTCTTGATTAACCGAGTGAATCTTGAAACTTGCAGTGTTGCTACCTCTGGGACTTCTGCTTATAGAGACGGTGATGAGGAAATGGGAGACACAGTCACTTCCAACCCAAGTATAACTTTTGCAATCTTGTCTTTGTTTTCTCAGTCGCTTTGCTGGTCGACTGAATTCTGGCGATTGATTCTTCTCCAGCTCCTCCCAATGTCATTGATCTTCCAGATGACGACGAGGATGTGCCGCTGAGGCCCATGGGAAGGAGAAGCAAGAAGACATCAACTGGCAAGGCGCCCCAGTCGACGCCGGTGACGGAACCGGTAATCCACGAAACCGGCGATGCCACTCGGACTTCTGTGACCTTCGCCGTACCATTGTCGAGTGCCCAGCCCTCAGCGTCGACTGCGCAGACTCCAGCTCATCCATCTTCGCTCTTCACTGCTCATCACGTTCCAGAGGACCAAGTGGGTGATACATCTCCATCGTATCTACTTTTCCAAACACTTTTGCCCTTGTTTTGGACTCTAACTTGCATGATTTGAATGGAACTAACCCGGACTGACGCTGTTTTCAGCAGAATTGCCATGGTGTTATTTTTGTGCAGAAACAAAAGTTCTCGGAATGACCTGAAACTTCACGGAGATTATTTTTGGAAATAATAAAAAACACTGGCGAAAGAATCAAGGCCAGGGGGTCCACACCCTGTCCATGAGGGTGGGAGGTGCGTCTGCCCCCTGGGTGCGCCCCCTGCCTCGTGGGCCCCCTGGAGCTCCACCGAGCTCAACTCCAACTCTATATATTCGTGTTCGGGGAGGAAAAAAATCAGAGAGAAGGATTCATCGCGTTTTACAATACGGAGCCGCCGCCAAGCCCTAAACTCTCTCGGGAGGGCTGATCTAGAGTCCGTTCGGGGCTGCAGAGAGGGGAATCCGTCGCCATCGTCATCATCAACCATCCTCCATCACCAATTTCATGATGCTCACCGCCGTGCGTGAGTAATTCCATCATAGGCTTGCTGGACGATGATGGGTTGGATGAGATTTATCATGTAATCGAGTTAGTTTTGTTAGGGTTTGATCCCTAGTATCCACTATGTTCTGAGATTGATGTTGCTATGACTTTGCTATGCTTAATGCTTGTCACTAGGGCCCGAGTGCCATGATTTCAGATCTGAACTTATTATGTTTTCATGAATATATGTGGGTTCTTGATCCTATCTTGCAAGTCAATAGTCACCTACTATGTGTTATGATCCAGCAACCCCGAAGTGACAATAATCGGGACCACTCCCGGTGATGACCATAGTTTGAGGAGTTCATGTATTCACTATGTGTTAATTCTTTGGTCCCGCACTCTATTAAAAGGAGGCGTTAATATCCCTTAGTTTCCAATAGGACCCCGCTGCCACGGGAGGGTAGGACAAAAGATGTCATGCAAGTTCTTTTCCATAAGCACGTATGACTATATTCGGAATACATGCCTATATTACATTGATAAATTGGAGCTAGTTCTGTGTCACCCTATGTTATAACTGTTGCATGAATAATCGCATCCGGCATAATTCTCCATCACCGATCCAATGCCTACGAGCTTTTCACATATTGTCCTTCGCTTATTTACTTTTCTGTTTCCACTGTTACAATCACTACAAAACCCAAAAACATTACTTTTGCTATCGTTACCGTTACTTCCATATTACTTTGCTACTAAATACTTTGCTGCAGATATTAAGTTATCCAGGTGTGGTTGAATTGACAACTCAACTGCTAATATTTGAGAATATTCTTTGGCTCCCCTTGTGCCAAATCAATAAATTTGGGTTGAATACTCCACCCTCGGAAACTGTTGCGATCCCCTATACTTGTGGGTTATCAAGACTATTTTCTGGCGCCGTTGCCGGGGAGCATAGCTCTATTCTTTGAGTCACTTGGGGTTTATATCTGCTGGTCACTATGAGGAACTTGAAATACGAGAAAACTAAAATTTATCCCTCAACTACGAGGGGAGGTAAGGAACTGCCATCTAGCTCTGCACTTGATTCACCTTCTGTTTTGAGTAAGCTTGCGACACCTAAACCTGTTTCTGCTATTAGTTCTGATATGTCGCATGTTATTGATGATGCCACTTCTGCTATGCATGATACTAATGATGAAACTACTTCTATGCTTGATACTACTGTGCCACTTGGTGAATTTCTTGATGAACAACTTGCTAGGGCTAGAGAGAATGAAATTATTGAAACTGATAATATTGATGAAAGTGATGATGAAGATTCTCCCCCTAGATATGAATTGCCTGTTGTGCCTGAGGGTTATGTTATGGATGAAGAAACTGCTAGAGACTTTCTTGCTTGCAATGATAGAAGTGATCTTAAGAAATTATTAGCTAAGCTGAAACAAAAATCTCTGAATGCTAGAATGAGGTATGATCCTGCTTATGCTACTTCACCTATCTTTGTTACTTATAAGGATTATGAATTCTCGGTCGACCCTGATATAATTACTTTGGTTGAATCTGATCCTTTCTATGGCTATGAATCTGAAACTGTTGTGGCACATCTTACTAAATTAAATGATATAGCCACCCTGTTCACTAATGATGAGAAAACTCGCTACTATTACATCCTTAAAATATTTCCGTTCTCATTAAAGGGTGATGCTAAGATATGGTTTAATTCTCTTGATCCTGGTTGTGTGCGTAGTCCCCAGGATATGATTTATTACTTCTCTGCTAAATATTTCCCTGCTCATAAGAAACAAGCTGCTTTAAGGGAAATATATAATTTTGTGCAAATTGAAGAAGAGAGTCTCCCACAAGCTTGGGGGAGGCTTCTCCAATTACTTAATGCTTTGCCTGATCATCCTTTCAAGAAAAATGAAACACTTGATATCTTCCAGAGACCACCTGGATAGTTGTGCTGGTTGTGTTTTCAGGGAAAGAACTGCCGATCAAGCTGAAATTCTATTGAATAATATGTTGACAAATGAAAATAATTGGACACTTCCTGAACCAACTCCTAAGCCAACTCCGAAGAAAAGGGGTGTTTTATTTCTCAGTCCTGAAGATATGCAAGAGGCAAAGAAATCTATGAAAGAAAAAGGTATAAAAGCTGAAGATGTTAAGAATTTACCTCCTGTTGAAGAAATACATGGTTTTAATTCATCACCTATTGAAGAAACACACGGTCTTGATAACCCGACACAGGTAGTAAAGGTAAATTCTCGCTATAGATATGATAAAGCTGAAATCCCTCCTACTAAGTTTGCTAGCCAATGTTTAGATGAGTTTGATAACTTTATGGTTAAACAAGAAAACTTCAATGCTTATGTTGTAGACAATTAAAACACAATGCTGATACGCTTGAGCACTTGAGTGATTACATGTCTAGAGTTAAAGGTGAACTTAAACTTATTAGTAAACATGCTTCTATGGTTACCACTCAATTAGAACAAGTACTTAAAGCTCAGAATGATTTGCTCAATGAATTGAATAGTAAGAATAATGACTTTGCTATTAGAGTTGCAACTAGAGGAGGTAAAGTGACTCAGGAACCTTTGTATCCCGAGGGCCACCCTAAGAGAATTGAGCAGGATTCTCAGAGAATTAATGTTGATGCACCTAGTCCTTCTAAAAAGAAGAAAAAGGAAAATGATAGGACTTTGCATGCTTCCAGTGAACCTGTTGTTGACACATTTGAGAATCCCAATGATATTTCTATTTCTGATGCTGAAACACAATCTGGTAATGAACATGAACCTAGTGAAAATGCTAATGATGACGTTCATGTTGATGCTCAACCTAGTAATAACAATGATGTAGAGATTGAACCTGCTTTTGATCTTGATAACCCACAATCAAAGAATCAACGTTACGATAAGAAAGACTTTGTTGCTAGGAAGCACGGTAAGGAAAGAGATCCTTGGGTTTAGAAACCCATGCCTTTTCCTCCCAAACCATCCAAGAAAAAGGATGATGAGGATTTTGAGCGCTTTTCTGAAATGATTAGGCCTATCTTTTTGCGTATGCGTTTGACTGATATGCTCAAAATGAATCCTTATGCTAAATATATGAAGAATATTGTTACAAATAAGAGAAAGATACCTGAAGCTGAAATTTCCACCATGCTTGCTAATTATACTTTTAAGGGTGGAATACCTAAGAAACTTGGAGATCCAGGAGTACCAACTATACCATGCTCCATTAAAAGAAACTATGTTAGAACTGCTTTGTGATCTTGGAGCCGGTGTTAGTGTTATGCCTCTCTCTTTATATCGTAGACTTGATTTGAATAAGTTGACACCTACTGTTATCTTTGCAAATGGCCGATAAATCAAGTGCTATACCTGTCGGTATTTGTGAGGATGTGCCTGTTGTGGTTGCAAATGTTACTATTTTAATGGACTTTGTTATTCTTGATATTCCTGAGGACGATAGTATGTCTATTATTCTTGGAAGACCCTTTTTGAATACTGCAGGGGCTGTTATTGATTGCAACAAGGGCAATGTCACTTTTCATGTTAATGGTAATGAGCATACGATACACTTTCCGAGGAAACAACCTCAAGTCCACAGTATCAACTCTATTGGAAAAATTCCATCGATTATTTTTGGAGGTTTTGAATTTCCTCTTCCTACTGTCAAAAAGAGATATGATATTCTTATTATCAGGGACGTGCATATCCCCATTGAGGTAACATAGTGTTATTTGAAATTTCTCCGGTTTCATGTGATTCGGAATGAGTTTGTTAACAAGACTTGATCAACCTTGTTAGTGGATTCCTTTTGATGAGCATGAGATGGATGAAGTTAGAAAGCACAACCTTCTGTACCCTCTTTTTACTTTCTGTTATTTAGTTGAAATAAAGCAAAATAATAGTATATTCTGTCTGTTTTTTGAATTATCCGTGTAATAAAAAAATACCCTGAAAATAAAAGTCCTCCAAATGCCCCGAAATTGAAATATGATTTTTTCTGGAATATTTGAGAATATCTGGCACTGAGAACACAGCAAGGGGAGCAAGCACTTGGCCACGAGGGTCCAGGGCGCGCCCCCTGCCTCGTGGGCCCATGGTGGCTCCCCTCCACTTATTCCAGCCACCATACACTCGTTCTTCCTCCCCGAAAAATCACCAACCAGCTCAAGCACGAGTTCTAGCTCATTTTGCTGCGATTTTCGATCTCCTTGCTCAAAGCTCCACTCACAAAACTGCTTTGGGGGATTGTTCTTTGGTATGTGACTCCTCCAATGGTCCAATTAGTTTTTGTTCTAGTGCTTTATTCATTGCAAATTTTTGCTGCCTAGTTGACCCTGTTCTTGAGCTTGCATGTCAAATTTATATGGTCCCAAGTAGTTGTAATGCATGATATAGCTTCTAGGCACTTGTGGGAGTAGTTGCTATCAATTTTGTTGAGTTTGGTTCACTTTTATTTGAAGTTACTAAAATTTTCATAATTTTTTCAGAGGAAGAAATATGTTTAGGAAAATGTACCAATGTGGTCCTTCAAGGAAGCAAGGGCCCAGGCCCGCAATACGCGATGCGGACGATGAACCACCGAGGGAAGCTCAAGTGCGGGCTTGTGAATGGCCTTCAGAGGACTTTATGGATCGAGCAGGAATCAAGGAACGCATATGTGCGTAACGCTGATCTTGTGAGCTTTGAGGAAGATAAGTGCCGCCGGTACCACTATCTCACCGATTCCTTTGTGAGAAGGTTTGAATTTTCATCATCACGCAATTCTCAAACTGTCCTGTTTGATCTTTATGAAAATTCTTATACTATGGACTTAGAGGATTTTAATACTGCTTGCAAACTTCCACAATGGGGTATCACTAGTGAGCCTCGCAAATATGAGTTTAGAGATTTTCTTGCTAGTATAACTGTGGGGGAGTCTAGAGATATAGCACAAGCTACCATAGGGAGCATTCATTTTCCTGCTATACATTATTCTGCTCTCTTCATAGGTAGGAGCATCAATGGTAAGGATGAAGCATGTCACATGTGTGTCCCTGACCTCAGTGTTCTCAGGAGTGTTGTATTAGGAGATAAACATTATAATTTGGGAGCCATTGTTGCACGTAGGTTGCATAATAATAGAATTAATGGAGATTTCTTTGGCGGAATTTATGCAACCCGTCTAGCTAATCTTCTTGGAATACCTATTCGTGATTATGATATGGAATTGCCTCCTTCTTATCTGGATTTTAATGCCATGGTTCACCATCAGTTTGTTGAGAGGAATGAACTGCCTCTCCAGTACCGACTAATCTTTGACAAGCGTCATGCCGTCAATATTGTCCTCCCTGCTCCTACTCTCTTTGACTTTCAGGCAAAGGAGAGATATGTCATAACCAGGGAGGAGGCAAATGAGTACGAGAGGAGGACGAGGGCAGCTCGCCTCCAAGCTGCAGCCCACGATGCAATAGCCGATGCATCTCAGTACGACCCCGGTTACAACTTCGGATATCCGCCAAGCCAGCCGTGGCAATAGCCCAACTTAGGCCAAAAGCCTAAGCTTGGGGGAGTACGTATTTCCCACCGACATTACATTTATGTTCACACACTTATGCTAGTTGTCGGTGCTCATACTTTTTCATTGTATTATCCATGCTAGTTTATTTTCCTTTTTATGCTTTCTTCTTGTCTGTTTGAAAGACCTTAAGAAAAACCAAAAAATTAGTTGTAGCTTTTAGTTAGTTTACTTTTCTTGCTGTAGTAGTAATAATTAAAAGAAAACCCAAAAATATTTCTCGTTCTTCTTTTGCTTGTTGGGAGCTTTCCCGTGTAAATAGTTTTATTTCTTTTCTTTTCTTTGGGGGTCGATAGGAGAAGACCAAAATGAAAATGTTGAGGTGGCTCTTATATGCATTATTGTTGATTTAACCAAGAGCCCATATTGCCTTGTCTTCTCCTGTTTATTGAATGCTCGCAGATTCCAGCTTAGTCCAATGCACGTGCACTATTATTGTTATACACATCGTTCGGTCGTGCAAGTGAAAGGCAATTATGACGATATATGATGAAATGATTGCGATGAGAGAAGCTGGTATGAACTCGACCTCTCTTGTTTTTGTAAATATGATTAGTTCATCATTCCTGATTTAGCCTATTATGAATAAATGTGTTTGCAATGACAATTAGAGATTATAGTTGCTTATGCCATGCTTAATTAGCTAGGAGTTTATAATGGTTTACCTTGCGTGCCAACATGCTATTAAAATGGTTGTGATGTGGTATAGTAGGGTGGTATCCTCCTTTGAACGATTCGAGTGACTTGACTTGGCACATGTTCACGCATGTAGTTGAAACAAATCAACATAGCCTTCACGATATTTATGTTCATGGTGGATTATATCCTACTCATGCTTGCACTCAATGTTTATTAATTTTAATGCATGTTCATGACTGTTGTCGCTCTCTAATGGGTCGCTTCCCAGTCTTTTTCTAGCCTTCACTTGTACCAAGCGGGAATACTGCTTGTGCATCCAATCCCTTAAACCCCAAAGTTATTCCATATGAGTCCACTATACCTTCCTATATGCGGTATCTACCTGCCGTTCCAAGTAAATTTGTATGTGCCAAACTCTAAACCTTCAAATGAAATTCTGTTTTGTATGCTCGAATAGCTCATGTATCAACTAGGGTTGTCTGCATCTTCCATGCTAGGCGGGTTATTCTCAAGAGGAGTGGACTCCGCTCCTCACTCACGAGAAAATGGCTGGTCACCGGGATGCCCAGTCCCATGCTCTAAGCAAATCAAATAGAAATAATTGCAAACAAAACTCCCCCGGGACTCTTGTTAGTTGGAGGCACTCGTTGTTTCGAGCAAGCCATGGACTGATGCTTGTTGGTGGAGGGGGAGTATAAACTTTACCATTCTGTTTGGGAACCGCCTATAATGTGTGTAGCATGGAAGATATCACCATCTCTTAGTTGTTATGTTGACAATGAAAGTATGCCGCTCAAAATATTATTTATCTCTATTTCAAAAATCGAGCTCTGGCACCTCTACAAATCCCTACTTCCCTCTGCGAAGGGCCTATCTATTTACTTTTATGTTGAGTCATCATCCTCTTATTAAAAAGCACCAGCTGGAGAGCACTGCTATCATTTGCATTCATTACTATTAATTTATATTGGGTATGACTATGACTGGATCTCTTTTACCATGAATTACAATGTCTAGTCAGTCCTTGATCTTTAAAGGTGCTCTGCATTTATGTTTTGCGGTCTCAGAAAGGGCTAGCGAGATACCATTTTGTTATATCATATTATGATTGTTTTGAGAAAGTGTTGTCATCCGAGATTTATTATTATTTCTCGCTAGTTGATTATGCCATTTACATGAGTAAACATGAGACCTAAGTGTTATTGTGAATATGGTTAGTTCATAATCTTTGCTGAAAACTTGAATGCTGGCTTTACATATTTACAACAACAAGAGCAAACAGAGTTTGTAAAAGTTTTTCTTTATCACTTTCAGTTTATCAACTGAATTGCTTGAGGACAAGCAAAGGTTTAAGCTTGGGGGAGTTGATACGTCTCCATCGTATCTACTTTTCCAAACACTTTTGCCCTTGTTTTGGACTCTAACTTGCATAATTTGAATGGAACTAACCCGGACTGACGCAGTTTCAGCAGAATTGCCATGGTGTTATTTTTGTGTAGAAACAAAAGTTCTCGGAATGACCTGAAACTTCACGGAGATTATTTTTGGAAATAATAAAAAATACTAGCGAAAGAATCAAGGCCAGGGGGCCGACACCCTGTCCACGAGGGTGGGAGGCGCGCCTGCCCCCCTGGGCGCGCCCCCTGCCTCGTGGGCCCCCTGGAGCTCCACCGACCTCAACTCCAACTCTATATATTCGTGTTCGGAGAGGAAAAAATCAGAGAGAAGGATTCATCGCGTTTTACGATACGGAGCCGCTGCCAGGCCCTAAACTCTCTCGGGAGGGCTGATCTGGAGTCCGTTCGGGGCTCCGGAGAGGGGAATCCGTCGCCATCGTCATCATCAACCATCCTCCATCACCAATTTCATGATGCTCACCGCCGTGCGTGAGTAATTCCATCAGGCTTGCTGGACGGTGATGGGTTGGATGAGATTTATCATGTAATCGAGTTAGTTTTGGTAGGGTTTGATCCCTAGAATCCACTATGTTCTGAGATTGATGTTGCTATGACTTTGCTATGCTTAATGCTTGTCACTAGGGCCCGAGTGCCATGATTTCAGATCTGAACCTATTATGTTTTCATGAATATATGTGAGTTATTGATCCTATCTTGCAAGTCTATAGTCACCTACTATGTGTTATGATCCGGCAACCCCGAAGTGACAATAATCGGGACCACTCCCGGTGATGACCATAGTTTGAGGAGTTCATGTATTCACTATGTGTTAGTGCTTTGGTCCGGTACTCTATTAAAAGGAGGCCTTAATATCCCTTAGTTTCCAATAGGACCCCGCTGCCACGGGAGGGTAGGACAAAAGATGTCATGCAAGTTCTTTTCCATAAGCACGTATGATATACTCGGAATACATGCCTACATTACATTGATAAATTGGAGCTAGTTCTGTGTCACCCTATGTTATAACTTGCATGAATAATCGCATCCGGCATAATTCTCCATCACCGATCCAATGCCTACGAGCTTTTCACATATTGTCCTTCGCTTATTTACTTTTCCGTTGCCACTGTTACAATCACTACAAAACCCAAAAACATTACTTTTGCTATCGTTACCATTATTTCCATATTACTTCGATACTAAATACTTTGCTGCAGATATTAAGTTATCCAGGTGTGGTTGAATTGACAACTCAACTACTAATACTTGAGAATATTCTTTGGCTCCCCTTGTGTCGAATCAATAAATTTGGGTTGAATACTCTACCCTCGAAAACTGTTGCGATCCCCTATACTTGTGGTTTATCAGTGGGTGCTGCCAAGGAGGCTATACGCCAGGCGGGCATCATGATGGAGCAGATGAAGGTTGTCCGAGAGGCCAGCCAAGCTACTTACGACGCTAGCTCAGCTCTTCAGAGCAACGTCCAGGTTGGTTGACCACCGACTGACTCTTTAGCTTGTCGCTTGTTCTGTTAGGATATGATACCTGAAAACTTTTATTGAGGGATCTTTCCATTAGTCTGTGTTTTGCATTTGTACACCCAGTGGGTGTTTTAACTTATTGCTGAATAGTTTTGTTTCTTGGGTCAACTAGGTTGTGTCGACTGAGTTTTTGAACCAGTGGGGGCACGTTGAGTGCACCCACTGGGTGTAGTCCCGGAGACAATAGTTGATTGCGGGCAGTTGGCTATGGTCTGAGAATCAGAACTTCCTCACTCGTTATGATCGGGTCATGTCGAGTGGACTTTGAACTAGTGGGGGCACACTGAGTGTACCCACTGGGTGTAGTCCCCGAGATCGTAGGCGACTGCGGGCAATCGGCTGTGGTCTGAGAACAACTTTCCTCTTCTTCTTTTTTTACACTCGGCCTGGACAGACCATGTCGAGTGGAAACTAGACCAGTGGGGGCACGCTAAGTGCACCCATTGGGTGTAGTCCCCGAGATTACTGTTGGATGTTTGATTCGGCAGTAGTCTTAGAACTTGTTGAATTTATCACTCTATTGCTCTGAAGTAACCAATCTTTCCATCCGTTGACTGACTGTCTTTTGATTACAGAAATCCTATGAACTTGGAGCCCGTTTTGCTGACCTGGAGCAGAAGGAGATTCAGCTCAATCTCGATCTGGAGCTAGCCAAGACAAACTTGCAGAAGGCCAAGGATGAAGCTGCTGGTACAAAAAACTTGTCGACTGATTTGTTGCTGAACTGGGTGTTATTTGCTTTTTCTGAACCGAGTGATATTTCTTTCAGAAGCAATGAACCAAGCTCTGGCGAAGAAGGATCTGGACCTTGCAGCTGCGCAGAAAGCAGCCGAAGGGAAAACTGCACTCGCCGACCAGAAGCTGGCTTCAGTCGGCAAACTGGAGGAAGAGAACGCCAAGCTGAAGACTGCCTTGGATGAAGCCAACAAGGAGGCGACTCGTCTGAAGAAGGACAAGAACAATCTGACCGAAAAAGTGGAAGGTGTCGCTCGCAAGAGGGATGATCTGGAGAATTATCTGGGAGGGCCTACCAAGAAGCTGTTCGTCATGCTTGAAGGTGCTTTCCTTTGTCCGACTGACTTGTTGCTGTCGACTCGATATATAACCATTGACTCATCATTGTATTGTGTGTGTAGAATTTTGCCAGAACTTCGAGGAAGAGACTGGGCAAGTTGAGACAAGCTTGGACCCCATCCTTTCTCCTGTGAAGGACGAAGCTGCCATGAACGTGCTCCGACTGGAATCCCATGTCGCTGGTGTTGTCGACTACCTTGCTCGACTGAAAGTCGCGGTGTCGCGAATCGACACAACACTCTGGCCAAGGGCGACGCTCCAAAATGACCTCGAGTCTTTGATGACTCGACTTAATGAGGTTCCTGGTCGAGTGCAGGAATGGAAGAAGTCTTCTGCTCGGTGTGGTGCTGATGTGGCTCTGTCCCTGGTTCATGTCCACTGCAGGGAAGCGCGAGAAGAGAAGCTAGCAAAAATCAAGGTTGCCAATACCAAAAGGCACGACTTCCAACCCTTGATGGAAACCTTCATTGCTGCTGCCGCTCGGATTGCTAACAGAATCGACCTGGACGAGTTCGTCGAGCCCGCTAGCCCACCTCCTGCGGAGTGAACAAACTTTATGCCTCACCTTAAATTTGCCTCTGAATGCCGAGTGATTTTGTAACCGTTAAACTCCTTCAGGCCTGACGCTCGAGTACTTTAATCCGTGGTCTGGAACCTTAGGATTTATCTATACTTGGTTTTCCTCTGAATATGCTTGTGTTTGCCTTCGAGTGGAACTTGTTCTTCACTCGGAATAGTCTTTGTACTTGTGATGCAGCTCTAAGGAGAAGGTAATAGTCGACCTGCACCTCGTCATCCTTACGGATCAGGATGGAGCGCACATTGTACTTATGGCGCAGCTCTGAGGAGAAGGTCACAGTCGACCTGCACCTCGTTGTCCTTGCGGATCGGGATGGAGCACACATTGTACTTATGGCGCAGCTCTGAGGAGAAGGTCACAGTCGACCTGCACCTCGTCGTCCTTGCGGATCGGGATGGTGCGCACATTGTACTTATGGCGCAGCTCTGAGGAGAAGGGCACAGTCGACCTACGGATCGGGATGGAGCGCACATTGTACTTATGGCGCAACTTTGGGGAGAAGGTCATAGTCGACCTGCACCTCGTCGTCCTTGCTGATCAGGATGGAGCGTGCGGCCAAGTCCCCGAACGAGAAGACCGGTTCTCACTCGGAAC
>NC_057799.1:570069715-570117040 GCF_018294505.1 Triticum aestivum
TTCAAACTTAGGCGAGTACTGGACTGCAGCTAAGCCCCCGAGTGAGAGGCTTGCTCACCACTCGGTTGGATTTTTCAAACTTAGGCGAGTACTGGACTGCAGCTAAGCCCCCGAGTGAGAGGCTTGCTCACCACTCGGTAGGATTTTTCAAACTTAGGCGAAACGGATTCGTAGCTAAGCCCCCGAGTGAGAGGCTTGCTCATCACTCGGTAGGGTTTTCTTTTTTTGGAACTTAGGCGAAGTGGATTCGCAGCTAAGACACCCACCGGGGGATTTAGAACACATAAAAAAGGAACAACAATCATCTAAGAGACTGTGAAACTGTGTCTTTGATAATCAAACTAGAAGGTATTTCTTATTACATCTCAACAATCTGAATGCTAAGTATAAAAGGGGCGGAGCAGCTCCGCATTCCAAGCACGTGGCTCGTCTTTATTGTGCTCCACATTGTAAAGGCGGTAAGCTCCGTTGTGAAGCACTTTGGTGATGATGAAGGGGCTTTCCCAAGCAGGAGTGAGCTTGTGTGGTTTCTGCTGATCCACTCGAAGAACCAAGTCTCCCTCTTGAAATGCTCGACCTCTCACGTTTCTGGCGTGGAATCGATGCAGGTCTTGCTGATAAATGGTCGATCGGATTAGGGCCATCTCTCTTTCCTCTTCCAGAAGATCAACTGCATCTTGCCGAGCCTGTTCCGCTTCATCTTCTGAGAAAAGCTCGACTCGAGGCGCATTGTGGAGCAAGTCACTCGGAAGCATAGCTTCAGCCCCATAGACTAAGAAGAATGGAGTTCGGCCAGTCGACCGATTATGAGTTGTCCTCAATCCCTAGAGCACTGATGGAAGTTCATCGACCCAGGCGCCTGCTGCATGCTTGAGGTCACGCATCAATCGAGGTTTCAGTCCTTTGAGAATCAATCCGTTTGCTCTTTCAGCTTGTCCATTCGACTGGGGATGGGCGACTGAAGCATAGTCGACCCAAGTGCCTTGGGAAGCGCAAAAGGCTCTAAACTCATTAGAATCGAAGTTCGACCCGTTATCTGTGATGATGCTGTGTGGGACACCATATCTGAATGTTAATTCTTTGATGAAGCTGACAACAGTACTTGCTTCGAGGTTTTTGATAGGCTTGGCTTCAATCCATTTGGTGAACTTGTCGACTGCTACGAGCACATGAGTGAAGCCACTTCTGCCAGTCCTCAGACGTCCAACCATATCTAATCCCCAAACAGCAAAGGGCCAGACGAGTGGAATGGTCTTCAAGGCTGATGCAGGCTTGTGAGACATGTTGGAGTAGAACTGGCAACCTTCACATTTGTCGACTATGTCTTTTGCCGTTTCGTTTGCTCGTGGCCAATAAAATCCCGCTCGGTATGCTTTGGCTACAATGGTCCGAGAGGACGCATGGTGACCACAGGTCCCTGAGTGGATGTCATTGAGGATCACTCGACCTTCTTCCGGTGTTATGCACTTCTGAGCGACTCCGGTAAGACTTTCTCTGTAAAGCTGTCCACCCATTACTGTGAAAGTTTTAGATCGACGGACAATCTGATGGGCCTCTTCTTCATCTTCTGGGAGCTCTTTCCTAAGAATATACGCGATGTACGACACTGTCCAATCGGGTATGACGACCAAAACTTCCATGACCAAGTCAACCACGACTGGGATTTCAACTTCAGTCGGATCAGTGGGGCTCTTAGGCTGTGGGGGCTCCTCCGTGAAGGGATCCTCTTGGACGGACGGCGCGTGAAGATGCTCCAAGAACACATTACTGGGAATAGGCTCACGCTTGGAGCCTATCTTTGCCAAATCTTCAGCTACTTGATTTTTCAGTCGGGGTATATGATGGAGCTCTAACCCCTCAAACTTCTTCTCTAACTTTCTCACTGCATTACAATAGCCAGTCATAGCTGGGCTTATGACGTCCCACTCCTTCATTACTTGATTAACCACCAAATCCGAGTCGCCGTAGACCATTAGGCGACGGACGCCGAGTGAAATGGCCATACGCAACCCGTACAGAAGTGCTTCATATTCAGCTTCGTTGTTGGAGGAATCAAAATGAATCTGAAGAACATAGCTGAGTCTGTCTCCTCGAGGGGATACCACTACCACCCCAGCACCAGAACCATTCAGCATCTTGGATCCATCAAAGAACATGGTCCAATGCTCCGAGTGAATCTCAGTCGGTTGTTGCTGCTCAACCCACTCGGCGAGGAAATCTGCTATTGCCTGGGACTTGATAGCTTTCTTTGCCTCAAATTTGATATCCAAGGGAAGGAGTTCAATCGCCCACTTTGCCACTCGACCAGTTGCATCTATGTTGTTCAAAATTTCTGACAGTGGTGCGCCGCTGACGACTATAATGGAGTGATCAGAGAAATAATGTGCAACCTTCTTTGTGGTCATGTAAATTCCATAGACAAGCTTTTGATAATGTGGATATCTTTGCTTGGATGGAGTCAGGACTTCAAAAATATAGTACACTGGGCGCTAAACTTTATAGGTTTTTCCTTCTTCTTCCCGCTCGACTGTGAGTACTGTACTGACAACTTGTCCAGTGGCTGCTATATAAAGCAGTAAAGGCTCTTTGCTGATTGGGGTAGCAAGCACCAGCTGGG
Source organism: Triticum aestivum (assembly GCF_018294505.1). NCBI lineage: Eukaryota > Viridiplantae > Streptophyta > Magnoliopsida > Poales > Poaceae > Triticum > Triticum aestivum. The sequence continues at coordinate 570,072,333 of NC_057799.1, forward strand.
TGGAAAGCAGGGTTTTGAGCTATGCGAATGTTGCATCAGCTTTGGGAGTCCACTCGAACTTATCAGATTTCTTCATCAGTCGGTAAAGAGGCAATGCCTTTTCACCGAGGCGAGAGATGAATCGACTCAAGGCGGCCAAACAACCAGTAAGCTTCTGAACGTCATGCACACGCACAGGGCGTTTCATCCGGAGTATGGTCCCAACTTTCTCTGGGTTTGCGTCGATCCCTCGTTCGGAAATGAGGAAACCGAGTAACTTTCCTCCTAGAACTCCGAATGTGCATTTCGACGGATTAAGCTTGATATCATACCTTCTCAGGTTGGCAAAGGTTTCAGCGAGGTCAGTCAGCAGGTCGGAACCTTTACGCGACTTGACCACAATGTCATCCATGTATGCTTCCACATTCCGACTGATTTGAGTGAGCAGGCACTTCTGAATCATCCTCATAAATGTGGCACTAGCGCTCTTGAGACCGAATGGCATGGTGACATAACAAAAGCACCCGAATGGAGTGATGAAAGCTGTTTTTATCTCATCGGGTCCATACAGTCGGATCTGATGATACCTGGAATAGGCATCTAGAAAAGACAAATGCTCACACCCTGCAGTTGAGTCGACGATTTGGTCGATACGGGGGAGAGGGAAATGACCTTTCGGGCAGGCCCGATTGATATGCTTGAAGTCAATGCACATATGAAGTGAATCGTCCTTCTTGGGGACAATGACAACATTGGCGAGCCACTTGGAGTGGTAAATCTCTCGGATGAACTCAGCTACTAGGAGCCGAGCCACTTCCTCGCCAATTGCCTTTCTCTTCTGTATGGCGGACCGTCTAAGATGTTCCTTGACTGGCTTCACTTTTGGGTCGACTCGCAAACGGTGCTCAGCCAGTCCCCTGGGTACACCCGGCATGTCAGAAGGTTTCCATGCAAAGATGTCCCAGTTCTGGAGGAACTGGATGAGTGCTTCTTCCTATTTGCTGTCGAGTGATGTTGAGATATGAGTAGGAGCAGCATTAGGACTGGTCGTGTGAATATGAATCGGCTTTGTTTCACCGGACGACTAAAATGCAGAATCTGTGCCAGGCTTCTTGGCTCGCAACAAATCACTCGGATCTGCATTTTTCGGATACTCTTGCATTTCAACTGCTGTCATTTGTTCATCGGCAATTTAGAACCCTTCTGGAGCATTCTTCTGCCTTCTGCCGATTTCCAGTGACCGTGATCACTCCTCTGGGACCAGGCATTTTCAACTTGAGATACACGTAACATGGTCGAGCCATAAAACGCGCATATGCAGGCCTCCCCAAAATAGCATGATAAGAACTCTGGAAATCCACTACTTCAAATGTCAACTTTTCGTTACGGTAATTCTTTGAATCACCGAAAACCACGTCAAGGGTTATCTGGCCGAGTGATTCAGCCTTCTTACCAAGGATGACGCCGTGAAAGCTCATGTTGCTCTCACTAAGTTTGGACATCGGAATGCCCATCCCCTTCAAGGTTTCAGCGTAAAGAATATTCAAACCACTACCACCATCCATCAACACTTTGGTCAATCGAGTGCCCCCAACAACTGGGTCGACCACCAACGCTTGCCTCCCTGGAGTGGCTATGCGAGCAGGGTGATCAGACTGGTCGAATGTGATAGTTGTTTGTGACCACTTCAGGTATGTTGTCGTTGCCGGAGCAACCATATTTACTTCTCTGTTGATCACTTTCAGTCGACTTTTGCTCTCAACATCAGCAAAAATCACTAGGGTGGAATTGACATTGGGAAAACCATCATCTTCCTCTTTGTCCTCATCCTTGTCCTCATCCTTTTCCTTCTCATTAGGTTGTTTCTCTCGGAATTGCTAGATCAGAACCCGACACTGTCAAGTGGTATGCTTAGGATAAATCAGATTGCCTTCTTCATCCTTCTTGGTGTGAATGTGACATGGCAAATCCAACACACCATTTCCGGCTTGATATTTTACTTTCTTGGGGGTCCAGGGCCCCTTAGGTTTCCCTCTAAACTTCCCTTGAATCACTGTCGTAGTTTCACCAGGCCCTGCAGGCTCGGCTTTACGCTTCTGTTTTCGATTGGAATTGCCTCCACCGATGTCCTGACCGATTGGTTTGCTCTTTCCACTGCGGAGTCGACCCTCTTCTTCTCCGTTAGCGTACCGAGTGGCTATTTCCATCATCCGAGTCAGAGACATATCTCCTATCCGACCGAATTTCAGGACCAACTCTCGATACTTAACGCCTTCCTTGAAGGCACAAACTGCTTGATGCTGGGATACATTTTCCACTGTGTGATGCGAAGTGGTCCACCTCTGAATGTAATCTCTCAGAGTCTCATTCGGTTTTTGCACGCAATGCTGCAATTCTGTTAACCCTGCTGGTCGCTTGCAAGTACCCTCAAAAGTTCTAACAAACACTCAGGCAAGTTCCTCCCAACTGAATATACTGCCTGGTGTTAACTAAGTCAACCATGCTCTGGCTGAACCTTCTAACATTAGAGGAAGATGCTTCATGGCCACTTCATCATTGCCGCCACCAATCTGCACAGCCACTCGGTAATCCTCAAGCCAAGTGTCAGGCTTGGACTCACCAGTGAACTTGCTGACTCCAGTCGCCAACCTGAAGTTGGGAGGAATCACCGCGGCCCTGATGGCTCTGCTGAAACACTCTGGACCTGAAACATGAAATCTGCTGCCAGTCGGGTGATCTCTGTCAAGGCCCTCTCTGTGTGCTCTGTTCCTGTCGACCAAACCTTGAACGAGAACAGATCTCGCATCAAAGCCTGGCTCCCTTGGGTCGACTGGTATTCTTCGCTCGCCACTGTGAGGGCGTTTGTCATCATATTGCCGGGGCACATATGATCCACTCCTCGGAGGAGGTGTGGGCACTCGACGACGGTCATCACGGCCGAGTCGGTGATCATACTGCTCGTGGTTCCGGTGCCCACGTCCCTCACGCCGCAGGGGCGATCTTGGGCTGTGGGCCGACTGAACTGTATCTACCATCACAGATCTGCTATGAATCCTATTCCGCGACTGAGACACTGTTGTGTTCTGCTCTCTTGCTGCCCGGAGTAAGGCTCAGATCTGCATCAAACCTCTGTCAGCCTCCGACTGGGAAGGCTGAATTGACTCTGCTATATGGGCCGCAGCTGTGAGATTTTGAATCGGAGTGCGGTATACCTAAGGTTGAGGCGGAAAAAGCTGTCGTCGACTGGACTTAGGGATCCGCTGCCGAGCATGCTTTTTGAGTGCATGCTGAAGGTTCTCCAGTCGAGTGCGCTCAGCCAAATTGGCCTGGCGCGCCTCTTCCAAGGCCTGAGCCTCGGGGGTTTCCCCAACGATGGGCGTGTGGAGCGCATCCATGTTGCGGCGGCGAAGCTCTTCCCTCTGCTGCGAAGAAAGGGGTTCGGGGCGGTACTCCTCGTGAACGCGTCATGGATTGCCGCCACCATCACCACCGTCGTTGCGGCGGAAGCCAGGCGGACTATGTGGTCCGTCGACCATCAGGACTTCAGCTGCAGGATCGCTGCTATCGCACTCGGATGCGGTCTCGACGGAGCCAGTCGAACAGGCCATAGAGAGTTTCGTCGGGCTCGATTGCTACGACTTGTGGGGTGGCCGACTGACGAGCCACCGCGTGTTTCACCCACCACTGAAGCCGCGACCAACCTGATCGCTTGCGTCGGCGTACAGCAGGGAGCGAGGACACCACGGGAGCCGACTGATACTGGGTCGACGGCTGCCGGAGAAGGACGCCGCAAAAGTGCGTCGCCCCGCGGACGGGGAGCGTCTCGACATCAAGGGGAGCTTTCTGAAGCCAGGCGGAGTCGTCGGCGACGAAGACGAGCGCGCCGAGACGGATCTCGCGGCCCTCATCCAATCCACCGCCGGAAACCATGATGATGGGAATCGGAAAAATCGCAACTTCACCAAAAAGTCGCTAAGACACCGGCCCCACGGTGGGCGCCAACTGTCGTGGTTCTAAGACTGACAGTAGAATGGGGGGTAGGTATGAGGAGGCAAGATCCCAGCTATGGTGAAGTTGTACACACAAGGTTTACGAGTTCAGACCCTTCATGGTGGAAGTAATAGCCGTACGTCTCGGTGCCCGGGGGCGGTCGACTGGATTATATGTGTGTGGAGTTACAGGGGGTGCAAACCCTTGTCCCTGAGGAGGGGGTGGCTTATATAGAGTTCGCCAGGCCCCTCCCGCCCTCGGTTACACAGGGTTTAAGGTACATAAAGATGGGGTGTTTCTGGTAACGCCAGTAATAAAGTTACATAAATGACCATTAAGTCTACAGAGTAAACGCCCGACCGTTGCTGTCCAGAGTGGCTTTAGATCTTCTGTCCGTCGAGTGATTCCTGTTACGGTCGAGTGAACTTGAATCTTCCGAGTGGAATGCTTTTAGTCGAGTGGGTGATGGTATCCCTTGAATGCTTCTGACTTTAGGGTAATGTCCTAGGGGAGGGTGTCTAGGTCAGGCCTATGACCCTACCCTAGGTACATAGCTTCATCAAGAGGGACCGACACCAGCGGGGCATGTCGCCGCCATCCACCTACAGACCCCGACACGACACATCCAACATTCCATCTTCAAAGAAGGCCACTACCTCCTCGCCTAGATCAAAGGCGCCACACCATCGCAAGATGGGATGGATGCCGCTGGAAGATAGCCACATAGAGAGGGTCAGCGCATCCCCAACTAGCTGACGGAGGCTCTCCTTGAGCAGAACATCGCTGCTGCACACATCCAACACCAGAGGAGGGGAATTATCACTCTAGAAAGAAGAAGCTACACGACCGCTGCCACCGACCACCCACAAGTGCCCACCGACCACAAGGCTCCCAAAGCGGCGCCTTTAAGAAGGGAACGGCGCTGGGAGTGCCATCGCCGCCCAACAAAGTTACAACTTTCACCCGGGAGACCTAGGGGAAGGGGTAGTGGGGGGGGGATCAATCCTTACCGACGCCTCCAAGGAGGGGAAAGACGCCCTCAGGCGTCGCCGTCGACGAGGCCAGCCATGGCCGGCCAAGGATTTCGCCTGGACAGCGTCCCCGCCACCAGCCACCCCCTGTCCAGGAACTGGCGACCCGACGAAGCACAACCTGACCAGGGGAGGGGGGAAAGCACCAGATCTCGCGCCGCCAGCCGCCGCCCTCATCCACTCTATATTTTACACTATATTTTTATATTTGTAATTTTACGTAACATAAAATATTTTTTACATCGATTATATATTTTCTTACGTTCTCTTTTCACGTCTGAAATAAGATAAAATTTACGGTGCATCGATGTTAAAACAGAGGAGGAGGGGGGGGGGGTGAAGAGTAACTATTCCTCACCCAGGGTGACGAATAGTCAATATATATAATATTCATCAGCAGGCTGCATAATAAGTTATTTCTCACCCGAGGTAATCTTACAATTGTTCCATAAATAAATTACATTTCGAATACAAATAGTTACATTCATATTGATTCACCATGTAAAATTTGGTATAAGAAACTAAAATATCGGTTATAAGAACAGAAAAATCGTATTTTATGTACATTTTAAATTATGTTTTTATGTTTTGTATTTTGACGTAACATAAAATATTTTTAAGGTGATTATATATTTTCTTAAATTCCCCTTTTACGGTCAAAATAAGACAAAATTTTACGGAACGTAAAATTATTGTGCATTGATGTTAAAATAGAAATGGGGTGAGGAATAACTATTCCTCACCCAGGGTGACGAATAGTCAATCCCTTTAAGTAGTACTATACATCACAAAACATTTGAAAAATGTGGAACAAGTATTTGTAAATTTCTCAAAAAGCATTCTGAAAAGTGTTGAATGTGTATAGAAATTTTTTTGGTCATACTTAAAAAAATGATGATTTTTTATCATGTATATAAAAATCTTAATGAAGCATTGTCAAAAAACAATGCTGAAAAATATTTTTAAAATGTTAATCAAGCATTTGGGAAATGTTAGATGTGTATAGAAAAATTGTTTGCCTTGTACTAAAACATGATGAAAAAAATAAAACATGTATTTAAAAATGTTAATCAAGCATTTGAAAAAAATTGAACAACTATTTGAAAAATGTTAAATTTGTAAAAACAATTGTTGACCATGTATTTAATGATGAATGTTTTACCATGTATATAAAATTGTTATTAAATAATTTTTAAAAATGTTGAACAAGTGTTCAAAATGTTAATCAAACTTTTGAAAAATGTTGAATGTGCATAGAAAACATCTTGGCCATGTATTCATAAAATTTGAATCTTTTTACTAATCCAGCTTTTTTAAAAACATGTTAGTAATCTATAGAAAAAATGTTGACCAAGTATTAAAAAAACTAATCTTGTATTTGAAAAACGTTCAAATTGAGTATAGAAAAAAATGTTAACCATGTATTACAAAAGTGTTTAATTTGTATTGGAAAAATGTTAGACATGTATTAAAAAGATGTTGTTGATATAGACAAAAATGTAGAATAGTAATGAAAAAACAAAGAAAACCAAAAAAAGGGAAAATAAAATTAAAAACAAAGAAAAATGCAATAAAAATTGAAAAATTGGAGAAGAAAAGAAACAAAAAAAAACCCAAAGAAAACCGGCTCGAATTGCCTCAAGTAGGACGCGCCCCTACTACTTACCACGAATGCAACTTGGGCGGAGTGGCTAGCAGCGCCCGCGATCTCCCTGGAGACCAATCCCTACTTCTCCCCTTTCCTCTGCTCTTTCTATTTCCTATGCACGTGCGAATGGGCCGGCCCAATATGACGCGCGGGGGGAGGGGGGCCTTCAGCGAGAGCTGCTACCGTCTCGCTTAATGCGAGACATAGCTCTCGCGTGTGTGGGGTGGGGGGCATGAAAAGGGAGAGCAACTAGTTAACGAGCGCTCCTTCGGGAGCCTCGTAACGATCAGCGCCACTTGGCGCGCTCTCAGCCATTCGCCACGTGTCGCGCTCTGGGCGATCCCTCCGGATTTTAATTTTTTTTATTTTTCCGCACGCGTTTTTGGCTTTTTAAACGGTTTTTCCGGGTTTTTTTCGACATTTTGGTTTTCCATGGTCTTCCTCAGCTTTTCAATAAAAAAAATTGAAAAATTTATTTTTGCGCGAAAAACGCGTTTTCCTTTTTTGTTTCTTTCGCGCGAGTCACGGTTTTGCTTCCGCAAGAGGCACGGTTTTGCTTTCGCGAGAGTCACGGCCGTGCCTCTCGGAAAAGAAAAAAACACGTTATCTGTTTTTTTTCTTTCGCGAGAGTCACAGGTTTGCTTCCGTGAGAGGCACGGGTGCTTTCGCGAGAGTCACGGCCGTGCCTCCCGGAAAGGAAAAAAACGCGTTTTCTGCTCTTTTTTTCTTTCGCGAGAGTCATGGTTTTGCTTCCGCGAGAGGCACGGTTGTGCTTTCGCGAGAGTCACGGCCGTGCCTCTCGGAAAGGGAAAAACGCGTTTTCTGTTTTTTTCCTTTCGCGAGAGTCACGGTTTTGCTTCCGCAAGAGGCACGGTTGTGCTTTCACGAGAGTCATGGCCGTGCCTCCTCGGAAACAGAAAAAAATGCGTTTTCTTTCTTTTTCCTTTCGCGAGAGTCACGGTTTTGCTCCACGAGAGGCACGGTTGTGATTTTGTGAGAGGCACGGGCGTGCCTCTTTCGGAAAGGGAAAATACCCGTGCTCTCGGTTCGTTTTTTTCGTGAAAAAAAGTTCGTCAAAACCTATCAACATAGGATCTAGTTTTGAAGATCTCGACGCGAGGAATCCGACGGTGAAAGCGGTTCGAGATTTGGACGCACAGTTTGAAAGATAAAACGTTTTGAATAAATGGATCTATGAAAAAGGGAAAACTCCCAGGTTGCGACAAGTGGCGCACGCCACTTGTCGCAACCAGGGGAATTGGAGTGTTCTTTGCAACGAGTACTCTTCAATTAGTGATTTCGATGATAAGGGACCAGGTCCGTCGCAGCAAGCGGGCCAGACAAGCCAGTCCGCATCGACAGAGGCCCACTCGAAGATCTGCTTAGGCAAAGGCCCACTTTTTTTTGAACACATGTCTAATTTTCAATGCATCGTTAGAGCGAAATCACTAATTGAGGAGCGCTCCTCGCAACGATTAGTCGGGGAGCGCTCCCCACGCGCCAAGTGTCACGCGCGGAGCGGTCGTGAGACTTTTCCGAGGCGCTCCGCGTGCGACACTTGTCGCGCGCACGGCGTCTCCCGTGTTTTCCGGTTTCCGGTTTCCCTTTCTGGGTTTTCCTTTTTTTCACTTTAGTCCTTATACTTTTAATGTTTTGTAAAACCTTTTGATCTGTTTTGAGATCTGTTTCTCTCTGGTGTGGGCGAACCGTCGTGGAGCACTGTTCTTTCTTTGCCGTCGTCTCCGCCCGTCGCGGCCGCCACTCTTGTCGCGTGGTTACGGCGGCCCCTGTCCCGGCCGCCGCGCTTGTTGCCTGCTCTTACGGCGGTCCTTCTTTAGCGTCGACCGCGCTTCCCCGTTTGCGTGATCGCTGTTCCCTACCGGTTGCCTTCGTGGGTTCCCTGTTTCCCTTTGTCGTTTCTCTTTTTGTTCCCATTATATTTCCGGGATATGGAGATTTATGGGGTAGTTACGGGTGGGGACTACCAACACTATCAGATGTCAAGTTTCAACTGGGTTTTGTGGGATTAGTTCTTGATAATCATTGTGTTCCTTGCAGTTATGGCTTGTCCTTTTTGCCGTATGCCTGGTGGCCCGTGTTCTTCTGTTGATTCTTCTCTAGATGGGTTCAGTGTGGTCCTGGATCGGCGTTGTTGGAGGCGTGTTGTAAGAATATCATTTTATAATTGTTCAATTTTTGGCACACACGCTTATTTCTTTTGGTGCTGCTCATGCTGTTTAGGTTTTGATTATGATCCTTGTTTTGATTTGTTGTGCAGTATGTTCCGTGCAGTGTTAGAGCTCATCTTGCTCGTTACATCGAGGAGTGTAGGGCTTTAGCCATAAGGAGGGGTGACGAAGATACTGATCTTGCTCTTTAGTGCAATGAGGGTTATTTGTATGGTGTTCTGTTTAGTCATGGTCAGTTGAGGAGCAAATTCCATGGTCCTTCCTGGGAACGATTGGTCAGTGATTATGGTGTTCGTCCTCATGATATAATGACCATTAGGCTTGAACATTATGGAACGTGGATTGGTATTGATTTTTATCGTGTTGGTCGTGGAGATGCGTTGTCTCCTTTACCGTCTGTTGGTAAGGTTTATTTTTAAGGAAGTTTTTAGCTTGTTTTATTGCACATGATGATTTTTCTGTTCCCTTCAGCCTGTGTAATTATATTTTGTAGCTCTTGATGGTTTGAGCGACTCTGAGATGGAACTTGTTGGGAGTTGTTATTACATCCATGGTGTTTTTCTTAATTATCAGCAGATGTATTTCATGAGGTGTCAACTCTTTGATGATGTCTACATACCCTGTTGTCCTTTTGTACGCAGGATTGATTCCATGAATGTTAATGGTCATCATATGGTCAGATTTTTTTCCACTGTTTTTTCTTTGTTTCTGCTTATTTATTTATTTTTATTATCTCTTCTATTTATAGTTTTGAATTTTTGTTCTATTTCTGATAGCTTGATGTTTTTTGTCAGGTTATTCCTGGTATTGTTGTGAGGAGTTTGAAGGAGTTTGTGACTTTTCCTATGACTGGCGTTTTAACCCTTGAAGTTACTTTGGAATCTGGTGATGATGATATATATGTGAGCACTCCTTGCTCCTACTTGATTGGCTTGGGTAGTAGAATGGTGTTCAAACAGGAAGGTTTCAGTGATTTTCTCTAGGCATCGTCTATTGAAGTAAACAACTTGGTGCTGATAACTTTCAAAGAGCGTGATGGGAGGCTTGTTGTTATCTTCAATCTTCTGCTGCAGTGATGTTAGTTATAGCCTTTGAACATAAATGGATTTTGTTTAAAAATCTATGCTACGGTTTAATGTTATCTAGATATATGAAACGATATGAACCTAAGTGTTCATTGCTGTTGTATGTTTGTAGAAGAGGTATGGCTGTGCATCTCTTTTAAAGATGTTTTTTGGACGGATGTTATTTAATTTGGGTCATAGTTATCAATACAGTAGAGGCACGTGTGTTGTTTACTCTTAGGCACGGCTGTGCATCTCTTTTATGTGAGGCACGTGGATTAAGCAAATGAAGGCACGGAATTGAAGTCAGTGCCGACACGGTCGTGAGGACGCACGGGTATACTGAGAGGTACGTGTGTGCAGCGCCAAAGTTGTACGGGCGAGATACTATGGGTTTCATGCCAGAGGCACGTGTGTGTAGCATGTAGAGTTACTGTTGGTTTCATGTGAGGCACGTGGATTGAGCAAAATGGAGGCATGGAATTATAGTCAGTACAAGCACGGTTGTGGAGGTACGGGTATACTGAGAGACGCGTCTGTGCAGCACCAAAGTTGCATTGGCGATCACGCGTGCGGATCACGTAGAGTTACTGTGGGTTTCATGTGAGGCACGTTGATCAAGCAAACAGAGGCATGGAAGTGCAGTCAGTACAAGCACGGTTGTGTGGAGGCACGGTTTTGAACCCTCTTGCTGCTGTCAAGATTCTAGAGGCACGGATGTATGGCAGTAGAGGCATCGGTCCAAATATCTGGTTAGAGGGGCTCAGTTGTGGATGCACAGGTGTGAAGTCTCTAGGGTCACGGGTGCGTGGCACCACAGGCATGGATTGAGTAGACACTTAGCGAGCCACGCTTGTACATAGGTCAGTTGCACATAGTAGTGTAGTTTTGTGGCATCGTGCAGAACTGGTGTACGGAGAGGAACCTGTGTGCAATAGCAAGGATGTTCTGAATGGACGGAGCGGTGTTTGATGTGAAATGGAGGCAAGGATTTTTTTCAATGTGGTTAAAGTAACAAAGTTCTCTTCGCTTGTGACTGTGTACCGAATGATCTTCTGCAATATTTATGAATTGTTCACGCCAATGTTTAATAAGCATTGTATTGAAAGTTTACAACAATATCATCACATATTCTTGTAAATGCACGATGCATCTTGTAAAGGTTGAGTATGAAAATTATAATACAATATCGTGCGAGATATCTCTCGTTCTATAATCATGGATACAATATATGCTTGCTCAGTACTGGTACATAACTTTCTAATTGCATTTAAACATGCAAAACGTAGTATGCATTTGTACATGAGCACACCACTGTGTTCAAAGTTCAGACGTAAAATAGTAATACAATACACACAACATCTTTGAGCAACAACAAACATATTTACAACATAGGTTCATACAATCCAAATTATGATAATAGTAGTTCCGACTAGTTTAATGTAGACATCTATTTTCTCGCAATTTACCAACCACTGTTTCCCTTCCAGCGCTTCCAGCCGCTGGAAGATCCCTCGTCATTGCTCTTACATGGGCGGAGTCTTTCTTTCATTGGTTGTTGGTGGAGGTGACGTATCCCATTCTTGATGATTAGGATTCTACGGTACAACTCGTAGCTAACATACCCATCCTTTTCCGCGTACTCAAGGTGTATCGGGGAAAGTGGCTTCCACTCCCAGAACTGGTGCTTCTCCTTTGGGAATGATTTCTTCATGTTCTTTTATGAGGGGTCGATGATGGCCGCTGCAAGGTCACCCATGGAGTCCCTTTCTCCACCACCCTTGATGCATAATAGCCTCTGGATGTCGACGTGGTGCTCATCTGGAATTTTGATCCATGCACGGGCAAGCATGGTCTTGTCGTTCCAGGTGTCGACGCTAGTGAAAGTTACCGCTTTCCATTGCAGGAAGTCAACTAACGCCTGGGAGCGCTCAGATCTGCAGTAGTGGTATACAAGGACATGCTCGCGCATGGCAAGTTGGACGACGGCGATCCCTTGTCGTATGTAACTGCTCTTACGTGTGTACTCGAGGTCGAGGCCGACGAACTTGTTCTTCTCCTCCTTTAGCCATTCTTCGTACTTTTTGATGATCCGCTCCATGGTCCTTGGGTCGTTGGTGTACACCACCTCGAGCACGGTTGTACCATGGGTAGTGATGTGTTTGGTGAGTGTTGTTAGTTTCCCGTCGTCCATGGCTGGAGGTGTGCGGTGGTGAACTGCGGTCGGCGAGAAACTTTAGAGGAAGAGGATGAAATGGAGTCAGAAAAGTGAAAGGGTTCTTTTGTTGTGCAAAAAAGGAAACCGCCAAAGAGTAGTTGCTAGTCACGCGGCGGTTCCAGGCGTAGAATTTCGGAAACAGGGGTTTGTTTTATCTGTTTTTTTAAGATTTTCGCTTCTCTTGTTCATTGATTTTTTTATTCGTTTCGTGCTGCCTGCGTGATCCATCTTTGGCTGTGAAAGTAGTCGTGTAAACGGTAGAACACTCAGCAGATGCATGGTCGTGCCTTTGTTGTGAAAACATTTTTTTCAATTAATAATCTTCTTTGGTTAGGGAGGCACGGTTTTTATGTTATTCGGTGCACAAGTGTGTGTTTAGGAAAAGTTGAAGTAAAGATAGTTTCGACTTGAAAACGGAGTCCTGTTTGGTTTTTAATTGAGATATGTTTCACTAGAATAAGTTTGATAACATGGCATTGATAGAGGTTTTGAATCACAAACTGATTCTTGTTTTGTTTGATTTTTGAAAATGAATCTTTTTGTTTTTTGGTTTTTTGAATTGTGAACTTTTGAAAGGATAAGAACTACATTTTTTCGAATGAATCATTTCGATAGTTCAAACAACATTTGTTTCAAAGGATCATTCCGATGGTTGAAACAGTAAGTTGAGTGTCTGTAAGAGCTACATAAGTTGCAAAAGATCATTCCCATAGTTCAAGTAAGCACATGGTCCATAATAATTACATTACTCTACCATCCTAACTAGCAAACTTATAGTAATCAGTGTTTTACTCCTGGAGGCATCATCATGAAACGAGCGTTGAACATTCTACGAGATACACTGTTTGCTTCCATTTTAGGTGCTAGTTCCGACGGAATCTACATAATACGTTGAATGATGATGGACACAGAACGGTCATGGCGCTCTTTGAAAGTGATTAGAACAACGTTCTTCTCAACGAAGGATGCAGCTGATATGAAGTCTCTGAAAGAAGACTTTTCTATTACCATCCTGCCGTCGTTTTTGGAGATGTAGTACGATGAAGGACTGATGACATGTGTAGGTTCATCAGGAGCTTCAAGGGTTACCCTGCCAATGGTTGGCATGTCCACCCATCTCTTCAGTGTTGAGACAACGCTCCTCGGAATTTTCTAGAAGAAAATGGAAATTAAATAGAAATTAAAACCGTTGATTTGTCACTTGGACGATAAATAAAAGAATGTCTGAATATGGTGAGTGCACAAACATTAAGAAATTCCATATTGGAAGTAATATAATTCCTGGCATGTTCAGGTTTGTGTGTAAACAGATAAAACAACATATTAAGAGAACAACAAAAGTTTTGTTGTTTTAGGTTTGAATAAATAGGTTCTTTATAATTTTACATATAAGCAATATTACGTCAGTATTGTTTATATTACATATGAGCAAAATACGTTTGGTATTTTAACAAGGACAGTTGTAACCAACCATGACATAGTCTTTGGTGTTAGTGGGAGTCAAGACATGGACAAATGGACGGCAACGGATGAAAGTATCTCCGAAAAGGCGTTGTAGAAAGAATCGTGTCTGGTCGTAGGTAAGCTCAATATCCTTAGAGTAGACATAGCAGTGAACATGGTCAAAATCGTCAGAAGAAAGATCGTCGAGAGCTAGAAAAAGAAAAAAGCTTTTAAAGTTAGATAAAGTTATATCCAACACGGTGTTAATATTATTCAGTTCGATTCATGCATATAAAATTACACCGAAAGAAGATAAGTTTGTAATATAAAAATATAACGAAAGAAGATAAGTTTGTAATGTTTGTAATATTAAATGCCTACCAACGTGGGGTAATGGAAGCAGCCTTTTGTCATCCCGATATGTTTGTATTTCGAGATTGAGACCCTCGTTTGGTAGTTCAAATTCTATGAGGTCTCCAGCACGAAGTTCATAATCAGCCGCAAAGATGTTCCACTCACCACCATAGAACTTTGTGTAGTTCGCCCTATGCTTAAACAAAGCATTGTAAGACCTTCCTTCATGTGTAAGAAGGGCTGGCTCTTCAATGTATTCAGCGAGAAAAGCTCTGACATTACAAGGTACATACTGGAAAAAATAGTTCAAATAACAACCTGTAAGTATAAATTTGAACTCACGTACTATTAATGTTAAAAGTTTTCTTAAATTGGATATGAATTTTTGATAAGAATTACAGATAACAACATAATTGTATTATAAATTAATGGATACAGATTTTTGGCATATGTTGACTAATTTTAATTAGAACTGAAGATGCATTATAATAATCAAGGCATAGGCAGGCAAAACTAATGGACTATATTAATCAGGGCATAGGCAGGCAAACTAATGGAAAATGAAAACACAAGGTAGGTGCGAAGAAGTGGCAGCAGGGGAACCTAGTGTAGGTGCAAGGGGGTATGAGTGACAGTGACGATTTCTACTATGTTGTAAGCAACTAATGTGTTAGTGATGCTTATTAACCATGCGGCTCCAGCAATTTTCATCAAGAATAACCTCAAACTCCTGGAGAACTTCAGGGTGTGGTTCGCAAGGGCCGCCTGGTTGGCGGCAGGTAGGGCAAATCATACCTAAATAATTCAGAAAAACTGTGTTAAGAAAACAAGAATATCATAACAGTTTAAAAACAAGCTTCAACGTCGAAGGTAGACAACGACTAGCTTCAAATATTTTAGCCATATTGAAGGCAGGCAACAACTACAAATTTACCAGAAATCTGCTCATCTACTCCTTCGAGAAAAGCAGTATGACAGAGTTTATAACACTTTTTTAGATTTTCAAATGGTTTTTATATTCCTTTAGAGAATGAAGTCGTTGTACCGGATCTGATGCTTCAATAACTATCAAATGAAAAACCTCAACGTAAAACGTAAATACGGATCGGAGCATGCTGCTTACGCATATGCTTTTTACCTGGGACAGAAGAAGAACGAGGGTTGACGAACGGAGATTGGGGTAGGGGAAGCTTAGGGCAGGCGCACACGGCTAGCAAATCTACGAGAGAAGCACGGCTTAGAAGTTAATCAAGAGACCCAATAAAAACTCTACAATAACTTGTTTGAAATGAGACTGTGTGCGGGGAAGAAACACAAACCCTAGAAGTAGGCAGACGGATAAGGCAGATGGGTTGTGATGGGAAGCTTAGGGCAAGCACCCACGGCCAGCAATCTACGAGAGAAGTATGGCTTAGAAATTAATCGATTGTGTGCGGGTTAGAAGCACGAACCCTAGAAGCAGGAGACGGAGAAGAAGCACGAACCCTAGAAGCAGGCGACGGAGAAGGCAAATGAGTTGTGATGTGGCTGAGGGAGTTGGAGCTTATTGAAATATAAAGGAGACGAGAGAGAGCAAGAGTAGTAATGAGTGCTTCTTGTTTTATTTTTTATTCTGCGAAATGGAATGAATGCTGGTTGTAGATGGTGTGCGTGCATTCTGAGGTGTTATGGGGACAAGAGATGTTTGACTCGTCCAGCTGCCTCCCATTATAGTTGTCCAGCTGTGCTGCCTCCGAGCGGAGTCTTTTACGTGCCTATCCTGCCTCACATACTTTTTGTGAGGCACGGTTATACATGCTGAAAAGCATAGTCGTGCTTCTGTGTTTTAATTTGTTTTAATCACATGTTTAATCAGATATGGTTGGGTGTGTCTTTAGGAGAGGAACGGTGATGATGTTATTAGATGCACGGTCGTTGTAGCAGGAGAGGCATGGTCGATACGTCAGGGGAGGCAAATTGAGGGGAGGCATGATGGTTCCTAATGAGAGGCACTTTTGTATCTGGAATGGAGTCATGGTTCGTGACTCTGTTATTGCAATTTTTTTCAAGCAGTCGTTGACCCAGGGAGCCACTGTTTTTATGTACGTTGGGTTCAGGCGGGAATATCTATGATAGCCCACAGTTATTTGTATGTGAGAAGCATGGACGTGCTTTTGTTTTGGCAATGTTTTCGGTGGTATGCAGACATAGAGATGCAGGTCCGTTGATATCACTGAGGTTTGTCTTTAAAGCAAAGTGGAGGCACGCGTGTGGCTTTTGTGCTGGCCGAACTGTGCTTCTATTTTTGTTCAGTCCCCGTGTAGTATTTGTACGACAGGGTCATCTTGTTTGCTTCCTCTCATTGTTCTGTCGGTCAAAAGATGTGCTGGTGACCGATGGGATGGCTATTTATTGTTAGTATTCATTGTGCTAGATACCGTGCTAGAGTTAATCTAGGGGCTCCTCGATTACAGCGTGGCAGTCGTGACTTTTGAAGTGCATGGTTTCATAAGCTGCAGAAGCACAACCGTCCATTCACACCGTTCGCGATGCAATTTAATGGGTGCATGGTAACCGAGTCGTCTCTCCCCAAGGTTAAGTAGTCGTCTATTCCGGGAGGTTATCGCGTCTTATTCTCTGCAGAGAAGTGCAGTTAGCTCCCGTCATCCTCGCCTCGTACGAGAAGCACAGTCAAACTCCATTATCGTCTCAGTCTCGGTTCCGTGGATGACTTCAGGAACACTACTGAGCGTCTCTTTATAGATGCTGATGGTAATACCAAGCTCAAGGTGTTGTACACTAACGAGCCCTACAAGGTGGAGGAGATTCTTACTCTCTATGAGGAATGGCTGCGTGAGGACAGGTACAAGTTTGTTGGTCTTGATCTGGAGTACACACGAGAGGATTATTTTGATCGTAGTAGAAAAGTCGCCATTATGCAACTGGCGATGCGCAAGCATGTTCTTGTCTATCACTTTTGCAAGGCCAGGACGGAGTGCGCTGCTCTGAAGGATTTCCTTCGGAACAAAGGTATAATTTTCGCTAGTGTCGACGTCAGGAATGATAGGGATGTTCTCGCAAACAGTTACCTCAAAGTCCCAAGAGAGTGTCACATCGACCTTCAAGAGGAGCTCATGATCAAAGGAGGCAATCTAAGGGATTCCATGGCAGATTTGGCAGGAGCCGTCATAAACAAATTTTACTTGAGTATGAAGTCGTCTTTTCCACAAGGTCTGCATGACTACTGGGAATGGAAGCCGCTTTCCCTTGAACACCTGAAATATGCGGCAATCGTAAGTGAAAATTTCGTTTTTATGATTTTCTGTCTTTATATTTTTGTTTTATTGCAACAATAGTACTTTTCCCCCTTTACGTATATCTTTATTCTCATCCGCTTTTTGTATTAGGATGGGTATGTCAGCTACGAGCTCTACCGCCGAGTTCTGTCTATGAAGGACATGATGCATCCTCGTTGTCTTCCCGACCCCAGACGCCGTTGATGCTTCTGAGCAGAACTCCAACTGAGTAGAATGGTCCCGGTGGTTTGAGCAGACTGGACTCCTAGAAGACTTTCATTTCTTTTTTTGTATAATTAATGAGTACTTTTAGACAGTTCAAACCTATGGAGTACCGTGTCATGTTATGTGAATATAATTTCTTATGTTTTTTCATGTTACAAGTTCATTGTTGACGTTTGCGCGAGTTCATGTATATTTAGAGAACCTGTTGAAGTGGCGCATATGTATTGTTTGGGAGATGCGCGCTTTGTGTTTGGCTTATATTCAGTGCCATTTGTTTGTGTTTGTATTGTTGTCTTTTACACGTTCGCACAAGAGAGGCACGTCTGCTAACGTACGAGGCAACATTTTAGTTTCATGTCTTTGTGTGCTTTAGGACCGTGCCTCGAGAATCCGGACATCCGTGTCTGTTCAGGCTTCACTTCCGTGGCTTCTTTCCGTCTATGTATGTACATCCGTGACACACGCCATGTCTGTAACGTGCTGGTTTCACACGGCAGTTCCTCTTGACACTACACAACCGTGCCTTTGCCACCACTCTTTTGTGCATCCAGGTGGTTTGTACCCGTGCCTCGACAACTATGAGAAGCCGCAATTCCGTTCCTGCATACGCTGTTATTCTGTGTCTCCTGTACGTGCATTTGCGTGTCTCAGGCGTTATGCTGGCTGTGACTCTACGTGCCTCTGGTGCCAGACGCCCGTCCGTGAGTGGACACGTATGTATTGTTTGGGAGAAGCGTGTTTTTTGTTTGGCTTATATTCACCGCCGTTTGTTTGTGTTTGTATTGTTGTGTTTTACACATTCGCACAAGAGAGGCTCGTCTGGTAACGTACGAGGCAACATTTTCAGTTTCTTGTCTCTATGTGGTGGTGTCACACAACAGTTTCTCTTCAGACTACACAACCGTGCCTTTGCCACCACTCTTTAGTGCGTCCAGGTGGTTTGTACCCATGCCTCGAGAACGCCAATTCCAAAGCCGTACCTGTGCGCCAAAAGCCGCAATTCCGTGCCTGTATACGCTTTAGTTCCGTGCGTCCTGTACCTGCATTCGCTTGTCTCAGGAGACACGCTGGCTGTGACTCTACGTGCCTGTGGTGCCAGACGCCCATCCGTGAGGGGATGCAGTGGCTGTGACTCGTCGTGCCTGTGCTTCTACACGCCCGTGCCTCGGGACACTGTAAAACTGTGGCTCTCTCACTTCTTCCGTTGATTCGCTGTTTGTATTTGATGTATCCTCATGTGATACACGTCACGAGTCTATGTGTCTGCGGTGTCACATGGCTATCCCTCTTGAGAGTTTGCAACCGTGCCTCTCGAACAGAGTGTTCTTACCGATGCCTCTGCCACCTCTCTTTTTTGCATCCAAAGGATTTGTATGCAGAGGATTTGTATCTGTGCCTCGAGAATGCCAATTCAAAAACCGTGCTTGTGCGTCGGAGAAGCTGCAATCCCATGTCTGTACGCAGAGGGTGTGTAGCCGTGGCTCGAGAACGTTAATTGCAAGGCCGTATTCGTGCTTTGACAAGCCGAAGGACGTGCCTGTAGAGGCTACGTTTCCATGCCTTCGTTGCCTGCATTCACGTGTTTCCGGCGAATTGCTGCCTGTATCTCTACATGCCTGTGGTGATACCCGTGCCTGTGGAATAGACACGTATGTGCGTCGTGTGCCTGCATACCCATGCCCGATAGACACGTATGTGCGTCTTGTGCCTGCATACCCGGGCCTCACGTGAAACCAACCTTGACTATCGAGGGACAGATGTTGTGAATCTAGCTAGATGAGGCACGGATGAGTTTTGGCCTTCGGATCTAAGGTGTAAAGCTGGCTGTTTGTTTGCTTCATTGGATTCTTCCGTTGGTGGTCTTTGTTCAAAGGAGGAATTGATGACCGATGTGCCGGCTGTTTGATGTGACTATTCAGTGTGTCAGTTATCGTAAAATAAAGTTAGAGGCTCCTCGATTTCTCCACGGCATCAAATATTTGTGCATAGCCATGACTTTACGAAGTGCATGGTTTTATGAGCTTCGGAAGCACAACCGTCTATTCGCTGTTCCTAGTTCACACGTTAATGCGCATTGTAACTCAAACGTCCCTTGCCAAGGTTAAATACTGGCCGTGTTTGTGAGGTCTTCACGTCGTATTGTAGCCATAGAACATCAGTCAGTTCCCACCCTCCTCGCCACTTCCCAACCTTGTCGTAGGGTCTCAGGAATCTCCATTGGCACCTTGCGGCTCGCTGCCATGGATGACTTTTTGAACACCACCGAGTACCATCCTATAGTTGCCGATGGTAACACGAAGCTCGACGTGTGGTACACCAACGAGCTTGGCAAGGTGGAGGAGATCATTGGCTTGTACGAGGACTGGTTGCGCGAGGAGAAGCACAAGTTTGTTGGTCTCGGCGTGGAGTTCACGCGAAAGGATTGTTACGGGCGTAGAAAAGTCGCCGTCATGCAACTGGCTATGCGGAATCATGTTTTGCTCTATCACTTCTGCAGGGCCAGGACGGAGTGCCCTGCCCTGAAGGATTTCCTTGAGAATAGAGGTATAACTTTCTCTAGTGTGGGCGTCAGGAATATTAGAGATGCTCTTTTTCAAGATTTCATCAGAATTCCAGAAGGGTACCACATTGACATCCAAGAGAAGTTTATGATCAAAGGCGGCGAAGAAAGGGACTCCATGGAGGACTTAGCAGGAGCCATCATTGACGAATCTTATTCGAAGCTGGAGTCATCTTTTCCAGAACTTCTTCGTCACTACTGCGATTGGAAACCACTTACTTTTGATCACCTGAAATATGGAGCTACTGTAAGTGAAGATTTAATTTTCGTTAGTTTCTGCCTTTGTTGCTAGAACAATACTTGTTTTTTTTGTATATTCATGTTTTCATTTGCTTTTCCTTAGGAAGGGTATGTGAGCTATGAGCTATACCGCCGGTTTCTGTCGATGAGGGACATCCTGCATCGTCGCTGTCTTCCTGATCTCAGATGGCGAGGACGTTTCTGAGGAGTAGTCCAGGTGGAAGTGCTGGCAAGATGGATTGTGTGATGAATTGGTTATTTGATAGTTATTGTATGGGGTAATATTACATAGACTGATGAATTTTTAATTGTGGTTGTTTTATTTTGAACTGGATGGAGTTGACTAGTTTGGAAATTTAAGTTTATTTTCGTTCCATTATGTTTTTCTTGATTGGGTGCCTTCAAGAATATTTTCCTCTATGATTTTTTGCTACGAGTTGGTATAAGATGAGATGTATTAAGGGGAGCACTCAGATGTGCACTTTCGTGATTCTAGGCAGCGCACAGTTGTCTGTTCAGGGAGGCATTGTTTTTGTTTTAGGCAAGGCACGCTCTGGTCTTATTAGTTTGCTAGCTTCTTCACTGACAGGTAGGGGCTTTACTTTTGCTTTGTGTTTGTACTGTGTTTGGCACGGTTGTTTTTATATTGAATATACGGTTGTGGTTGTGTGTTTGAAATGTTTTTATGCACAGCTTGAGTGTGTTTAAGATTCTTCAGATTTTCTCACTTTGCTGTCTGTTTCAATACATGTTGTCTGTTTCAATATATGTTGTCTGTTTTAGGCACAGTAATCCAGTGTGATACTTGCTGTGGGAGTATTGTGTTATCGACAGTTGCGTTTCTGTGTTTCAATTATTGTGGTGGTACTTTGATTTTGAAAGGCATGGCCGTGAAGGCATTGGATGCATTGTCGTATGTTTGGTAGAGGCGTTATCCTTCCTTTGGGTATTAAATTCGGAGAGGCACTGCGTTATGTTAGTATGAGTCACTGTCATGGTTGTATGTTCTGTAATATTTCTAGTTAGTCTGCTAGTGAAGTCACGTCTGACTAGTTAGTGGAGGCATGTGCTATGTTATGTTGAGTCAGAGTTCTGTCTGTTGTTCGCAAATGCTTTCTCTTACACGTTCGCTCGGAGAGGCGCGTCTACGATGTTACTCAAAGGCATGGTCGTGCCTTTCTTTCGAAACGTTTGCTTTCACTTATTTGCTGAGAGAGACTCGTCGTTGAAACTTGTGAGGTCATGGACCTTTTCTAGTTGAAGTCACGGTCGTTCTTCTGTTTTGGTATTTTTTCAGTTTAGTCGTCTATCACAGAGGATGGTTCTTCTTTCATTAACTTGAGCCACGGTCGTGCTTCCATGACTCATTTGGCTTGGAGAGGGACCGATGTTAAGCTGTCGAGAGGGGACGGTCCTGTGTTAACTGGTGGCGCACTTGTGTGTGTCAGCTTAGTTGTCCGTGGTAAGAGAGGCACGTTCTACGTGGATAAGAGGCACTACAATGCCTCTGTGACCCGGATTACTGGAGGTGAGTCATTTAGCTCCTTCGTCGGATGCTTACGAATCGATAGTGTTTTTCCTCCGTGTTCCAATTGTTTCTTTTATTATGTCTACTCGAAGTGAGTGGTGTTCTAGTGCAAGGAAGTGATGTCTTGAATATCATGTTTAGAACTTTTGGAAAAAATATGATTCTTATTTGTAAATGTTTGCTGTTCAGGAATTTAAGACTTGACATTTGAACGCACAGCTGTGTTTAATGGGATCCATAGCAGATATCTTGGACGGACACAAAAATAGCTCAAACATTGTTGTGATTACATATTAGTCGATATGGCTGAAACAATGTTCGGATGGCTCCAGCTAAATTAAGGCACATTTAAGCAGTAGTCATCTTCTTCCAACTCTTCTTCTTTCGCGCCGAATATTGTGCTTGTCGAGGACGATGCTCAGTGCCTCAAATACATGGCCTGTGTTGTGGTTGGATGTTATCATTTTGTAAGTTAGTTGTTCTCTCATCGGTTTCACATGGATCTGCAAACACATAACCGTGCGAATTAATAAAATTTATAGTAAAACTTAATGTTCAGCTGGCTTGGATGAATGTATGTTGATGTGTTGTCAATGAGAGTGAACTTACATTATTGAGAAAAAAATGAATTATTATTCAAATTAATGAGCGGCATCAAATGCATGGTGTAAATAGCACTGTCATCCCTGAAAATTGAGAGCATTAATGTCTGTGATTAGAAGGTGAACAGTAGATATGGGATGTGTAGTGGAACAAAAAGATGCATGGTTTAAATGAGGTAGAGCTACAGTTAAAAGAAACTTACACTCTGCACACGTTTGACATGAAAGGAGGCCATGGTGTGAGGATAGTTGTTGTAAGCAGAATGGTAAGCTCTCTTGAAGTTTTCGATGACAATGTCCGAGTGTTCCTTTATACCGTCGCAATTGATATAAGGACACAGAATTTTGAAGCAACGCATTGCAAGATTCACGATGATGAGGTAGATAAAATGTGGATCCTTTCTCACAGGTATTAAGACCTAAAACAATTAACAGGGAATAATATCATTGTAACAAGAAAAACTTGTAGAATCAAAGACAAACACTGGGCAGATAGAGTGAGTAGGGTGAACTCACGATGTTACATTTGTTGGGTAGCCTGTACCCAATAGTTTTTTCCACAATGTGTTCCTTGAGTAGTTCTGTGCTTGCTCCTAGAACTTTAAATTTATCCTGCAGAAAATTGAAGCTGTGTCACTCAGTGTGGTAGTAGTAGTAAATGTGGTTTGTTATTATTATTTATGAGAAGCAAGAACTTACAGAAGCGTCAATGTACATTATATGCTTGTGCACAAATGCTGGCGTTGCGTAGAATTGTTCTTTCATCAGCAACGCTGAGTAAGCATCGACCACGAATGAGTTGATATATCCGTATACCTTCATTGACAAACCTAAAGTTCGATGATCGGCCCAACGTCGATCGACGGAGAATATCCTCTTGCTGTGAAAAAAACAAATGAATTTTAAATCGTAAGATTTTATTTTTTAACATAAGAGGAAACGATTAGTATTCAATTTCAATAGTAGAAGAATCGAGCCGAAACACTTGAATATGATAGCTTCAGGCAGAATATATTGCATTAGTAAACGAAGGGACCAAAACTTTACTGTAACAGGAACAATGAATTCATTGCCTATCATTTTGCTTGATACCTGGCGTATTGTCGACGATTGTTTCATACACTTCTTTCTCCTCGTTTGTGGAATCTCTTATTTCCAAAAGTTGGCAGTGATCTTGATGGTCATTCCCTTGGTCAGTGAATCGAGTCTGTTCGAGCTCAGAATGATATTGATGAGGCTAGAAGACATGACCACCAGAGTTCAATTGACCATTACTAAGTTGCAGACGCCCCTCATTATAATTGTTGTTTCTTTGGAACATTAGGCGTTGTGGTTGGTGCTGCATGCGCAGTTCTAATGTTCTGACAGTTGGGTCACTGGTTGAGTTTGAAGGAATATCTGTTGGAAAATGATGGAGAGGATGGCCGGAATACTGCATGCTGTTGAACTGTTGTTGCAAGGCACTGTAACTTTGGCCATTAGACCCGCCTATGTGTGGTTGCTGATTGTTCTGCTCTTGAGGTTGGCGTTGTTGGCACCGTGTAGTGCTGTTATTCTGAGCATCATTGTGTTGGGGGTAGTGAGCATCATGGACAGTGGTTTGTTGCTGGTACTTCTTGTGACTTTGGTTGTTCATCGCATATGGTGAGCGCTGGCTGTTGTTTGAACCGCCGTTATTCCGAGCACCAGGATGTCGGTAGAAGTGGTTTTTGATACTAGGAGCTGGTTGGTTGTAGTGTTGGGACAAGGGAGTTGCTGGTAAACTTTGGGACAAGACAGTTTGAGTTAAACCTGTAGAGTATGACGTATCAAATGCCTGTGTGAGGTGGCTACCGCCTGACATTGATCCTGATCTGCTGGGTAGGTGGCTCTGGATAGTTAGAAAGGGAAGATCTAGCTGACGAGCTTGAATTCTTGGCCAAGTGTGAGACAGTATCAGGTTGGCATTGTTGTGATGCTACTTGGTTATGAAAGGGTTGTTTCTTTTTTTGTTCAATGACTCTGTCAAGTTGTTCATAGATAGATGGGTCAGACCATATTTGATCATCATCAATGAATCCACAATTAAGGAGGCCTCTGTGGTTGTCAGCTTGTAGAGACTGGTTGTTTGCAGTTTCTGTTGAATTATGTGGAGGCTCTAGTATCCTAACTCTCTTCATAGGAGGCGCTGTACTCTTGTTACTTGGATCTTCTGACTGCTGTAAGGACCTCTTGTGAGCTGCCATTTGTGGTTCCGGTTCTAGCGGATGTGTGCTTGTGGTAATAGGGACGCTGTCTGTGGGATCAATAGGTGGTTGCTTCATACACTATTCATGTTCTTCTGCAATGTTATTGTCTTCTGCATTGGCAGATGGTGCAACAACCAGTGGAGCATCACTAGTGGATGGAATTGCTTTTCCCGTGTCCAGTACTGAGCCAGAACCGCTGGCAGAATCACTGCGGACTTCTACTGTAGGAGCAAGGGAGGAAGTAGCTCTTGTGCATTCTGTTTCACCAATGTTCTTCTCGTCACTCAAAGTTGAAACAAGATGGACGTTATCTTCCGGCAGCGAAGAAGAACGTTGTCCAGTGACATTGTTTGATTTTTGTGCAGGCTGGGATACAGTGAGGCTCTTTGTGTTGGTTGAAGAGTTGTTGTGAGTGCTGTCAGAACCGCTGGACCATGCAGTAGTTGGTGACGTTTTCCCAACGTGATAAACATGTGCTCCAAGTGTATCTGTTGAGATTGGATCAGTCAGTAATTGTTTGTCAACCGCAGAGTGCAAGGCTGATGTTTATGTTGGAGTAGGTTTTGCTGTTTCCTCCAAGAGTTTTTCCAGTGGGCTTGTCAGAGAGTTGTGGTCTGCAGATCCTCCAGCAGAATTTTTGGTTTCAATCGGTACAGAACACTCAGATGAATTTTCACCTGTCATTATAATTGCCCCGCTCTCCAGCATCTCGGATGTTGACACGAAGGGCTCATGGACCGGCAAGCCATCAAGGCAGTTGTGCAGATGGTTGTGCACTTTGTCCAGATGAATCTTGGCTTGTTCATCAATGTCCTCTGTGTTGTGGTCGATCCTGTTCACTTCCAGTAGCAACTTAATCTGGGTTGATGATTTTAGGCGTGAAGATAGACGAATTTCAGACTGCTCTTTGTCGTACGGTTTCTGGGATTCTGGGTCAGGGGTATCGCAGCAACCCTTTAAATTTTCCAGGGAGTATGATGTGGCGTGAAGGACACTGGTCGAGCCCTGCTGGAAGAACTTTGACTGCTTGTCGTGCTAGAACTTGGAAGCATAGAATATGTTGAAGGGAGTGATGAAAAAGTTTCTTTTTCATTTGAGTTGTCCTGTTGCAAGTTACAATAAACGCCCTGGTCTCTGGTCTTGGTTTCTTTTGCACTAAGATCCCTACCAAGTGAAAGGAGCTTCTCCAATTTCTGCTCGAGAACTGGTTGAAACCGCGAGAAAAGTTCTGTGTACATTTCATTGATAACTTTGGCAATTTTCATCTTGGCCTGGAATTGAAAGAAAAACTATCAGATATTATTAACACCGAGAATGAAAAGAAGTTATTAATACCGAAAATGAAAAATATCTTGTGAACTACTGTACGTTGTGTCAATAATTGCAGAAAGGGCATGGAATAATGTGCGCAGAAGGACACATGGTGTGCTGCGGGAAGTGCGGCTAACAAAGTCCATGAATCATGGTGAACACATTCCTTGAAAGAGCACACTCGACATACCTTATGAAGCATGGTTGATCTACCGTCGTAGGGAAGCAATGCTATATTTAACACAGAGGCACAACTAACGTACTATAGGAAGCACTTCTATATTTAACACAAAGGCACAGTTAACGTACTATAGGAAGCACTTGTAGTTTTAACACAAAAAGCACAGATGACGTACTATAGGGAGCACTTCTATATTTAACACAACGGCACAGTTAACGTTCTATAGGAAGCACCTGTAGTTTTAACACAAAAGCACAGGTAATGTACTATAGGGAGCACTTCTATATTTAACGCAAAGGCACAGCTAACGTATTATAGGAAGCACTTCTAGTTTTAACACAAAAGACAGCTAAAGTACTATAGGAAGCACTGTTAGTTTTCACGCAAAGGCACGA
This sequence comes from Triticum aestivum, assembly GCF_018294505.1. Classification (NCBI taxonomy): domain Eukaryota; kingdom Viridiplantae; phylum Streptophyta; class Magnoliopsida; order Poales; family Poaceae; genus Triticum; species Triticum aestivum. The sequence goes on from NC_057799.1 coordinate 570,098,794, forward strand.
GTAAAGTATTATAGGAAAGCACTTCTAGTTTTAACACAAAAGCACAGCTAACGTACTATAGGAAGCACTGTTAGTTTTAACGCAAAGGCACGGCTAACGTATTATAGGAAGCACTTCTAGTTTTAACACAAAAGCACAGCTAACATACTATAGGAGGCACTTGTATATCTAACACAAATGCACAGTTAACGTACTATAGGAAGCACTTTTATATTTAACACAAAAGCACGGCTAACGTATTATAGGAAGCAGTTCTGGTTTTAACACAAGAGCACAGATAACGTCCTATAGGAAGCATTTCTGGTTTTAACAAAAAGGCACAGCTAAGGTACTATAGGAAGCACTTTTATATTTAACACGAAAGAACAACTAACGTACTATAGGAAGCACTTCTATATTTAACACAAAAGTACGGCTAACGTCCTATAGGAAGCACTTCTGGTTTTAACACAAAGGCACAACTAAGGTACTATAGGAAGCACTTCTATATTTAACACAAAAGCACAGCTAACGTACTATAGGAAGCACTTCTAGTTTTAACACAAAAGCACAACTAACGTACTATAGGAAGCACTTCTGGTTTTAACACAAAAGCACAGCTAACGTACTATAGGAAGCACTTCTGGTTTTAACACAAAAGCATAGCTAATGTCCTATAGGAAGCACTTCTGGTTTTAACACAAAAGCACGGCTAACGTACTATAGGAAACTGTCTGGATGAACACAATAGGACATGTATCTGTTTCGTAAAAACTTAGGGAACATCATTTCAAACATAAAATCAGGCGCAGAAGCTGGAAATCACTTACGGAACAAAGTTTTTCTTGAGGCACAAATTCTTCTATGTAGGCTTCTAGTCTGGGACTCATTTGGAAAAATGGCGCCTGAAAGTCATGCGGTGGTTGGAAAGGCGTGCGCCTAATGTCTTTCAGCTGCCATGTGGAAGGAAAGAATTACAGTCAAGTCAAATTAATACATGGCAGCTAAGTCATTATGTTGAGTCGAAAACTTCGCCAAAGGAAAATGATGAAAAGTTGACTCACCGTGTGTTTCCCAAAAATTCCGTCCTCTGTTGACATGCTGTCTATGTTATCATAATTCTTAATGGCCTCTGTGTCCCACATGACAAGTCTTGCAGGAGTGTCAGGTTCCAGGTCCATAATCTTCGTATTCAGGTACTCAAAATACGTTATCTGCAAGTGGGGAAGAGGTAAAAATTAATCATGTTCTTGTAGCTGCTTGTGGGTATAAAGAAGTGTACAAGTTCGTGAACAAACCACTGGAATCAGGAGGCAGCCACACAGGGCGCCTGCGAATCCTTTGTCCTTGAAGGTCTGGAGTGATGTCACCAGTTTCTCCGTGACAGCATTGGACCAATCATATGATGATATGTTACTTGCTGGTCCTTCTAGAGCGGCTAAATAGTCGGGGCTAACGCAATCATATGTCGTTGGACATAGAAATACCGCTATTGCAAACATCATGAAAACCCGTTGAAACACTTCTCCTATCAGCTCTGGGGTTATGAGATCAGTTAACTCTGATGTTTGGAGCGTGCCCAGCACACCGAGTTTCAGACTTAACCTGACATCTGAAAGCTTCTGAGCATTTTCTAGGGATAATCTGCCCGCCCAGTGGAATTCCTAAGATCCGGTGCACGGTGTACGAGTTGATAAGAAATCTGTATCCACTAGGCAGTATGAAACACCTAGAAGGGCAATCAAAATAGCGGACAAGCCAGCGAACGAAACACCTTGGAAGCTCGCGACAGCACAGATCTAGAAGGTATCCAAAGCCAATATCTCTGACAAGCTGCTTTTGTGGTTCTGTTAGCTTTTCACAGACAGAAATGAATTTCTGGAAGCTAAGTTTTGTGCTGAACTCTTCTTCGTCTTCACCCATTGCAGCAGCTCTGTGGACAAAGAGAAGAAATGACCTTTAGCAAATGTATTGTTGAACCACATGCTTTTCTGGCAGAAGCTTACATATAAATGCCGAGTCAGCAAAACAGAGATAAATATTTAAGCCGTGATTAAAAATGCAGCTAGAATGAGAGGCATTGATTTCCAAAGAAATTTCAACGACACACGCGAGATGCATGATAAAAAAACACCTACTTCGAGGCAGCAAGCTGCTTCTTTGTCCTGTACTCCTCAACAAGCTTTTTGTGCGCTGCACGTTTTAACTCGATCCTTAGTCTCTCTATCTCTAGTTGGTCATGAACCATGAAATCTTGGGTGACAATCTCCGTGCCATCGACAGACTGAGACTGAGTCTCCGACAGCTGTGGGGTGGAGTCCATCTCATCGAACTCTACATAAGAGGTCATGAGACGTCATCGTTACCAGGTCAGCTATGTAAGACAGTTGTTAGCAGTCCATGTGAGACCATCATCAACAGGTTGGTTAGCTAAGACGGGTTCTAACTCTGAGTTAGTAACTGCTTTGCAAAAACGGACGTAAATCCTTTGGATCTCTGCTATAGATTGCGGATCTATACAAATAATTTGACCTGTCTCTTGTTGGTTAGCTAAGACGAGTGCTTATGTTTTGCATGGCTGGAGATATAACTCAAGTTAGCAAAACCACGGCGCAAGCATGCAGTTGGCATGATTAAAGTGAGGTTAGATGAGTCCTAATTTTAAATCCATAACCCCTCTGCTGTTAAGACGGCGCAACAGTTTGAGCACGGACCAACTGAAGATAATTGGATTCGGAACCGATATTCAAATCGCGCCCCACCTGCTGTGTTGTGCACATGCAGCGTGTACGCAGCCCGCGGAATTGCTAGCACCGGTAATTTTTTTGTTCAAACGTTGAATCGGTGGAATAATCATGGTGAGGATGCAATGGATTACCTGAACAGGAGATCCATGGCGAGTGAGATGAAGGAGACCGATAATTTTTCAGTGACGAGCGAAGTCTGCGGAGGGATCAGGATTGGCTTTCCTTTGGAGAGCTCGCCTGTCGCCACCGATGCTAGATGGAGAGAGATCTGGAACTCATCTGCGGATGACCCCACAAGTTAGTCAAATACTTGGAGGAACTATTTGAGAGCCCACATGTCAGTATGAGTTTGAAGTCCACCTACCACATTTTCTCACCTCAGATGGAGGTACTCCTCGCAGGACTCATATAAGGCCGACCCCACAAGTTAGTGAGAGACTTAGAGGAATTAGTAACTGAGAGCCCACTTGTCAGTGTCGTTGACGGTCAAGTGAAGTCGACCTACCACATCTCGTCACGCCCAAGAAACATGCCCATCTCTCATGCGTCGCAAAACTCACCCCACCCATCAGGTTATTCTTCTCCTGCACGCAAAAAATGAAGTAGCCTCTCTCTTTCTTTCTCTCTCTCTCTCTCTCTCTCCCTCTCTCTTTATCTTTTCTCTCTCTCCGAGATTCAAAATCATTGAAGGGGATAGCTGACAAACTGCAGGGAAGCAGATCCCCCCACAATTTAGAAAGGTGTGACTTCCGAACAATCAGCGCATAAGATTCGGCAATCAAAGGTTAGTAAAAAAATTTATCAACGCACCTTTTGCGTGGCGATTCCTGGTACACGAGATTCAATTCGTTGATGAATTTGTTGTGGTCGGGATTCATAGAATAAAACTGTTTAGTTTTACACTGTAGCTTTGATTTGAGTTTGTTTTTTGTTTTGTATCCTCTCGTCCTTGTAATACGAGGTTGTTACTTTTGTTAGGTTTCATGGTTATCTCTGTGTTAAGTGTTGCACAAGCAAATTAGCATCAGAGGATCTCACTTTGGTTGAGGTTGTAGTTTAATTAAAAATTAATATATGTATATATGTATATATGTTAATTATATAGAACTAAAAATATATCTCTGTTGATATCGACTTCGAAAAGTTTCAACACTGATACTGCAGGTTTATAACCTTTATATTTATTATGTCTCTTTTTCGGGGCAGATGTTCAGGAGTGCGTCATCTGGTCAGGACAACAGGGACGGTCGGTCTTTGAACGACATCGGCAAGGATTATGGGAGGCAGGTAATAGTAAGGCAGTTGAACATTAGTGTTTGGTCTTTTATTTCTGGGACGTTTGCTGTCAAGGTGTCACCACTGAGAACACCAAATAGTAGATCATTAACAACAACAAAAATGATTTATATATCCTGGATGAATGCTGTAATATCTATTTATCCTGTGCTTCTACTCTGCTGTTGAGTATCGAGAGGTGGAAGAAAAAAATTACTACAAAACGAGAAGAAGATCAAGGATGCAGATGCTGTCAAACACGCACATGCCATGCGGGCTAGAATAATTGGAGTCAAGAGTGAGATACAAGTTCTTGGCAAACGCCCCCACCAGGAGCATGGTGTGCAACAGACACCTGCCAAGAGGAGCATTCTAAGCAGCAGAGATTCCACTAAGCAGATTGTGCAGGTAACGACGAAAACTTCAAACGCTGTTTTAACGTACGTGGAAGTTTTGGTCGCACGTGCCTCTAATTATTTTTTGGTTTGAAGACACATATGCCCACAAAGGCGCAGAGCGGGCGTTGTGACGGCCCAGCGTTTGTAGGCGGTCATAATGAAGAGGTACAGGGTAACAGAATTTCCTTTGATGCAAGCAGAAGGGTCATTGGCAACAAAAGCATTGGTGTTCAAGGATTCGGTACGGTTTGCACAAGCAAGAAGAGCCCAACGAAAAAATCAAACATAGGAGCAATAAGCTCTACCATACAGCAGCATCAGAAAGTAATACAGGTGACATCATATACGAACGTGCAACAACATTTAAAGCAAATGTATATTTTTTTGTGAGCAATATTTTCTTTGTTTTTGTCTGGTATATTTAAATTGCAGTATCTTCCACACGCAGGTGTACGAGGAAGGAAGCAAGTATCGCGGTAGTCTACGGATTGATGAAAACATAAGGCAAGGTCCTTTGAAAGGATCACTGTGGCGTTCAACATGCGGGGTCCTTCCAAAGGATCTCCGATGGCATTCAAAATCGTCAGCGAAATCACCAATGCACGGAGGTTGTCGCCAAGATTTGCTGGACAAGAGAGGCATGGGAAAACAAAGGTGACATCGGAACTATGGTTTTTCAATTCAGCACACAAACAGTTTTATGGGAGAATAGGGTAAAGTGCAAAATAGGAGGACGGCTGTCCGTCTTGTACGGCTGTATGTGCAGTTGTTCTTTTATATAGGATGTTGTTGTGCCTCTCCGGTTGTATGGTGTAAACAGAAGCACATCTGTGCCTCTTTGTGCAGATGTGTGTGTAGCATGGTCACATTCGTGCTGCTGGGTGTAATGTGAACAGTGCCTCTGGTGTACCGCTTATACTCGGTGAAGAGGCACGGGTCTGGTTTTGGTATACCAGATGAGCCCTGATGAGTCATATAAATCTTTTGTTTAGAAATTTAAAAAATGGATATGCTGCTCTGGACATCTAATTCTGTTTCTTGCCATGTGTTCAGGATTTGGCGGAGGGGATAACAGATGAGGGAAATAAATATCATAGTTCTCCATCCATTTCGAAGGAAACGCAACGTTCACAGCAGCAAGTAGCGTACAGCGCCAGCACGGATTGCATGGTAGAAGCAGCACAGTCCCTTGGTTGCACGAGTGCCGGAGAAACAGGGAGCAGCATTGTACAATGCAACATTGGAGAGGCAGACTCATTTATGGATTTGGCCGTGCCATGCAGAAACGACGCTGCTGCGTGTGACAAACAACAGAGCAGCAGCAGCTCCGCTGTAAGTGGACCTGTGGCTGGCGATGAGACTGATGTCGTCAGAAGCGAATGAGATTAGACAAACGAAGACACGGTAGACAGAATCATCGTGGCGCCGCCGACCATTGTAGAGAAAGAAATGGACGACATGTTTAAAGAAGACATATACCCAACGATTCAGGAGGTCACCGAAGCGCTCGAACCAGAGGGTGGTATGGTATTCGGATCATTGGATGAGTGCTTTTTGTTTTTCTGCAGTTATGCTAGAAAGGTTGGCTTTGCTGCCAAGCGATCAACGAGCAGAAGATTGACATATGATCAGCAGCTTGACAAGCAGGTGTTTCAGTGCACCAAGGAAGGGCAGAATAAAACAACTGAGAGACATGTTAAGGAGAGAAGGAGCAACTGCTTGATCCGGACAAGCTGCCCAGTCCAAATAACAGCCAAGAGGGATACAAATAGGAGGAAATGGTATCTGAAGAACGTGCGTCTAGAGCACAACCACCAGCTTCACCCATCTGATTGGATGCTGAAGTTCATGAGATGCTATAAGAAGATGACACCTCAGGAGAAATTCTTTATACAAGTGCTGCAGAAGGCGAGGTTAGAACCAAGGAAGGTTATGCAGATTTTTACTGCCATGGGGAAACCGAGGCGAGAAATTATGTTCGACACGATTGACATAAGCAACATTGCATGCCCGGACAGGGCTGGAGAGCACGGCACTAATATCCCAGACACCATGAAACTGTTTGCTGATATGCAGAGGCGGACGCCGGGATTCCACCATGTGGAAGAGACAGAGAACAATGTAGTGCGCAGCCTGTTCTGGACAGACTCCTTGTGTAAGATGAATTATGGTCTATATATATGGAGATTTCGTGTCTTTTGACACGACATTCTCTATGAATATATATGGCTTGCCATGTGCACCAATTATAGGTGTCGACAACCACGGGTCGACTGTCCTGTTTGGAGTAGGCCTTTTGAAGGATGAGAAAATAGGGTCATTCAAGTGGCTCCTAAGCACGTTTGTCAAGGAAATGGGAGGTAAAGAGCCGAAATACATAATAACAGACCAGGACTAGGCGATGAAGACTGCAATAAAGGAAGCTCTTCCGAGAACGAGGCACAGGTTCTGCTGGTGGCATATTAGGAAGAACCTGAAGGAAAATAACGCAGCAGTGTTTGCGCAGCACCCAGGGATGTCTGATGATATATTTCGAATCGTCAAAAACTCACTAGATCAAGAAGAGTTTGAGCGTGCCTGGAAAGCAGCAATTTCTCTGCACAAGGCGGAAGGCAACAAACACCTGAACACACTATGGGAACTCAGAAATTTCTGGGTGCCGGCCTACTTCATGGACTGTTTCTATCCTTTCTCGTCAACAACCACTCGGAGTGAGAGCACAAATTCGATGTGGAAGAATTACGTCGACCACAAGGACACTATAAAAAGGTTTGTTAATGCGTATCACATGATTCAGCAAAATTGCCTCGCCACGCTTGACAAGAAAAGACACCGAACAGAAGAGAAGGCGCCATCACTAGAGACGGGTTTTCCGATTGAAAGACAAGCAAGTCAAGTATACACGAATGAAATTTTCAGGAAATTCCAGCTGGAGCTACGGCACCAGACTTACTTCAAGTGCTCTGACCTGGCAAAGGGGAGGCAGTATTTTTAAAAAAAGATTATTGAGCCTGGGGAAAAAGTGTGGAAACCATATCCGGGCGAGGAATTTGACAGGTCTGAGTTCAGGGTAGATGTGGATGAGCAAAAAGAAATATACAGTTGCAACTGCAAGAAAATGAGTAGGGATGGCATTCAGTGCTGCCATGTGCTTAAGTTGATGGACCAAACAGGCATGATCGATCAACTTCCAAAATCCTTTGTCATCCCCAGATGGACCAGGAATCTATCAGAAAGTCTGAAAGTTCTGTCTACAAGTCAAGGTGATAGCATGACCATACAAGACGATGAAACTATGAGATTCGGCCTCGCTTACGCTGAGTTGTCGGATATCTGTTCAAATGCTTGCAGAAAAGAGAAGGCATACCATGTGCTGCGTGAGTGTACGGTAGATATGAAAATAAAAGTCATGGCGGCACTTGCCGAGGAACCAGACACAGGCATTCTTGCCGAAACTCTCAAGAACCCTCCCATGAGTGGCTCAAAGGGTACGAAAAAAGGAGATCGAATCAAAGCTGGTTCTGAGAAGAAAGGAAAAGGCAACAAAGCCGCATCCAAGTGCGGCCGTTGTAGAGTAAAGGGTCACAGGAAAACAAACTGCCCGGATAACCCAGAAGTCCCGGAGAGGATGAGGATTGAAGAGGAGAAGAGGAAATCGCAGCAGGAGAAGAGGGCAAGGTCAATGAAATGGCCCACAACACCGACAACACCATCGTGGACATCAAACGGCTCAGGAAAATGCACTCCAAGCCCAGGAGGAAGACGTCAGACGCCAGCAACTCCAATGACCCCACTGACAGCAGGGAGCATTTACCAAAGTCTTGCATGTACGCCAGAATCGAACATCACACAAGCCAGGCACATAGAATGCGTGCAGGGAAGCCCGGGACAAGGCACAGAATCTGCGTAGTCCATTTTCAGAAAGGAAAGGTCTGAGTGGAGACTTTTTGGTACCGGAGAACAGTACGAATAGAAAAATTAAAAGGTAATAATGCAGCTTAAACAGGACGTAAGCAAAAAACAGTGATGACCGGAATCGTTCGCTTTGTTTTTATGTATGAATATTAATTTTACAGGTAAATAGGTTGAATAGCTACGCAGAAGGGTGGGGTTGCACAAGGGTCGAGAAGGAAGAATGGATCGCTGAACATTCAAAAACAAGGCCGCACGTGGAGCGATGAAATAGCAAGCAATTAGTGGGGAGGGCGGGCGGTTGTCAATTGTTTATTTTCTTGTGCTGTGGTTATAAGAACGACTTGTAAGTTAATTTGCTGCAATTATAGAAACAAAACAAATTTAAATAAGAACGCCTTTTGCTTCTTTATGTATTTTTTACTCGGCGGACAAAAATATCAGAGGCACAGGTTTCCTTGTTATTTTCCGCAGCCGCGTCGGTTTCTGAACGTGGATGTTGTAAGCATACAAGCATGCTTCTCTGCTGCGTGACAGAGAGATAAAAATAACCTAAGGGCACAGGCAGCCACAGCCATGCCACCGGTGAGTGTTCAACCGTGACTCTCACGGTTGCATGGTCACGCCCGCCGTTATGGAACGAAAATGTTTTTAAGCACAAAATCTGGGTCGTGCTTCTGGGGTTGCATAACCGTGGCTTTCGTGGTAACTGTGCCTCGCCTGTTCTAACGCATGTTCTTCCGTTATGAATGCATGACTATAAGTAATTCAAATAACCGTGCTTGCGATGCGTGTCCAACCGTGCCTCATGTGCCTTCACGCTGTGCTTCTGTCATGCAAAGATTTCAAACTGAATGGGTGACGGTTGTGTTTGTTTTTCTGTTTCACAAATGGATATAGTGCCCGGTAGTAGGTTCACGGCGTTTGCTGTGAGAGAATCACGTCTTTACATGCTACTAAAGCACGTGGAATCACAGCCGTGCCTGTGTGTGGCATGTAGAACAGTGCGTTACAATGCCAAAGGCAGGACCGTGTGTCTCGTTCTTGAAAAGTCGTGGTTCTGCCATCACTTCATCCACTTGGTTTTGTCCGCGTTTTAGCAGAATCATCTGCAAAGCAGAGGCACGGCCTTGAATCTTGTAGTGACTTAATTGTCAACGTGCCCGTGGAAAATTTTGCCGCTTGCAGAGGGAAGATGGCTATAGAATCGTGCTTTCGGCGTGGAACAGATTCACGAAGACAGGCACGCTTTGTGAATGTGTGCGGTAAATAATTAAATCACGGAGGGGCACGCACGTGCCTGGTCTGCAAGTACAACAGTGCATCTCGTACCATCAAAGCCGTGACTCTATTTGCCGTTTCAAGCAGCCACCTAGCATTGACCTTTTACTACTTTTGAGTTTTCAGTGACCCAGTCGATCTGTCATGATCAGGACTTCTAACTACTGTGTGTGTTCTACTATAAGTTTGAGGCTAATGTTGTATGCCTATTGCTAAGTTCCATTATTAGTTAATACCATCGATTGTTTACTATTACTAACTTAGTTTATCTCTTGTAGTCCACTCTTTATGCATCTCTCTATATGCGTGCGCATGTATAATCTGATTCATTTATGATGATGTTAATCAATGTGCCTCCTCGTGCCTCTTGTACCTGTAAGACTGTGCGTTTGTTATCACTGCATGGCACTTCCTCTGTGTATGTCTGTGACCCTGTGGTGAACGTTTGGGTGGAAACATGCTGCACAACCTAGAACATAGCGTCCTGTAGAACCACGACAGTGCTGTTTCTGCAAATCGAGACGTGCTTGTGCTTTGTTTAAAAGCGTGCCCGTGCTTCACTGTGAAACAATGAAATACAGATAGCCACGAATGTCCACGCCTTTTATATCGAAATAATATACGTAACATCAAGAAAGATGTGTGACGCAACTCAATACGGAACTGTGTCCGTAGGCAGTTCACGTCCGTGCTTTTATATTCAAGGAAATAAGATTTTAAAAACAGCGTCCCTCACATAGGCCATTGGCTGCCTCTGTGGGCTAAACGCCCGTGCGTGTCCGTCTGATAGAGTCACAGGCTACCACCGACCATGCTTTTGAGCGCTTCATGCCCGTGCCTGTGACCCGAAACACTTAAACAAAGAAAGGTAGGAATGTCCACGCCTTCATGTGTGCACAAGACATGACTCTAGTTGGTACAAAGAACCTTGGCTGCAGAGACTTCACGCCCGTCCTTTTAAAAACAGCGCCTCTCGAATTGGCCCTTACGTTAATGTTCACATTTGTACCCATAAACTTGACCCAGGAAACCAAAACACGTTTGTTATCAAAGTTACTGACTATGAGGTGACGCAAGACAAAATAAGAAAATTTTAGTCCACTGCTTAATTGCTTCAGATACAGCGATCAGGGTCGCTGGGCGCGAAATTCCTTGACCTCTTTTATCATAACGTATGTCTCCAGCGTGAGCTTGTCATACTCAAGTTTGAGCTTCGCCTTCGTCTTCTCATCCAGAAGATCATACAACCTCGTGGATATCTCCACGATCTTCAAGAGGTGAGCTTCCGTAGCCTCCCACCGGTTCTTCACCTGGACAAAAGAGAAGGTGTGAGATTGATGGCAGGACGCACTATCATCAACTTAGGATGAAGTTCACCACAATGATCCACGTTTCACAACTAATGCGGGGAGCCGAAAGAAATAAAAAACGAATGAAACGGAAGCAGAGTGAACTTACAGATGAGGAAGCCTGGCCAGCGGAGATTTCCTCCTGCCTCAGGACACGGATCTCTGGAGTAGTGTCATCCTGCACAGCGATGGCGGAGAGTGTCAGGGTAGAGAACAGCAAGAGGAGTGGATAACCAGGAGGCGGATAAAAGGATGAAGGGGATGTGGCTAGGGTTTCGAGATTCCGTCTGGCTTATTCACGTTTCACAACTAAATCAAGTAGCCGAAGGAAATAAAAAAGGAAAGAAGCGGAAGCAGAGTCAACTTACAGATGAGGAACGCTCGCCAGCCTTGATCCCCTCCAGTGTCTGGGCACGGGGTTCCGCAGTAGTGTCCTCCTGCGCAGCCATGGCGGAGAGGGTCCGTCCTGCTTAATTCTCCGGAGCCTGACCTCGGGCTACGAGCCAGAGCGGCGTCACCGGAGGAGACGCCCGTCGGACCCTTGGGTTTCCGGAGCGGTGCCACGTGGCGTTCACACCCGAATACGAGGAGACACCCGTCGAAACATTGGGTTTCCGCAATTAACGCACGAACGTGACTCCACGTAAAACACAAGCTTGCCTCCCTGAGCGTCTTTACCGTGCCACTCCTGGTTATAAATTAACGGATGCATTTGGAGCACAAAGAGACACTAAGGTGACCTCTGACTTGAAACACTGACACACTTGATGGTTCGTGCATTTGAGTTAAAATCTTACAACGAAAACAATTGTAACACGGACAGTCGTCCGATTCTATTAGGTTTCCGTAATAATCGCACAATCGTGACTCCGGGTAAGAATAAACCATGCCTCTCCACCGACTCATTATGAATACAATTAGAAAACCTATGTGCGTGACTCTATGTGATTAGAAGACCTTTGAGGGCTGTATGCCCGTGCTTGTGACCCTTGACACTGAAACACAGAGTAAACGCCCGTGAATCTATGCTGTATGCACGTGCTTATGCCCGTACAAGGAAATACACTTTTAAAAACAGGGTCTCTCGTATAGGCCATTCCGTTCCTCACAGAGTAAACGCCCGTGGCTGTGCGTAAGACAAAGGTTAGCGTGACTCTATGTAATACCACCGACCATGCCTTTACGCGCTTCATGCCCGTGCCTGTGATAATTGTGATCCCGCGTAAAACGCAAGCATGCCTCTTTGGGCCTCCATACCATGCCTCTCCTGGTGTTAGAGTCAACGGAATCATCTGGAACACAAAGAGACACGAACATAGACACGAACTATTCTACATGCCTGTGTGGCATGTAGAACAGTGCGTCACAATGCCGAAGGCAGAACCGTGTGTCTGGTACGTGACAATGCCAAGCCGTACCGTGTGTCAGGTACGTGACAAGCCGTGACAGGAGTGTTTCAGCAGAATCATTTGCAAAGCAGAGGCACGACCTTGAATCTTCTATTGACTTAAATGTGAACGTGTCCGTGGAAAATTTTGCTGCTCGTAGAGGCAAGATGACTGTAGAACTGTGCTTCCGGCATCAAACAGATTCTTCTATTGAACGTGTGTCATAAATAATTAAAACACGGACGCGCACGCCCGAGCCATGTCTACGTGTGCAACAATGCATCTCGTACCTTGAAAGCCGTGGTTCTATTTAATGTTTCAAGAAGTCACCTACCATTGACTTGCTACGAGTAGTACTTAACCCGGGCCCCCCTGTCAAAAAGAAAAAAAGAAGAAGTAATTAATCTGGACCCCTCCGCTCCCCGCCGTGGGTATTTAAGTCGTCTCGTGGATTGACAGGCTGTAATCCATTTCTCCAGATCCACCTCAGTGAGCACTGATCGTGGGTGGCGCCACCCCAGCAACGGAGGTGGAGATGGAAAGCGCCGCTCGTAGCATCAAGAGGTCGAGAGTGGCGCCTCCGGCGATGCCGCTTTCTGGTGGTGTGCTGGTCGTCGGAGGGGATGGAAGCGGCGACCGTGCTCCCTCCCGATCCGATGAGGAAGAAGAGGGATGTCGTGCGGACCGCATCAGCGATCTCGCCGACGGCGTCCTAGGTGAGATCATCTCTCGTCTTCCCATCAAGGATGACATCCGTACTCAAATCCTCGCACGTCGCTGGCGTCCTTTGTGGCCCATCGCTCCTCTGAATCTTGACTGCCGCGAGATCTCTGACTCTCGTCTTTTTAACGATGGTGAAAAAGTTCATATCGAGACCATAGCTCATCTGTGCGCCTTCACCAAGGAGCCCGTTCGCAAATGCTATTCCGGAACGCGGCTCTGTCGAAATCCTGTTGTTAGTCTTCCGGAATCCATTCTATCCTGCCATGCTGGCTCGGTTAGCCGCCTCTCTATTCCGGCGTGCTGCCTATAGTGCAGGCCCTCCACCGTTGATGCCTGGCTCCGATCCTGGAAGTTGAACAATATCCAGGTTCTTGAGTTCTACTACCTCTTCCCAGAATTTCTGACGCAAGAGGTAACTCTATTGGATCTATGCACTTCAACTACGCCCTCGGCACCGGAGTCCGTGTTTCGGTTTTCCTCCTCTCTCCACACCCTCGGCTTTGCTCTTTGCCAAATACCAGACAATTACGTAGGGACGCTTAAGCTACCACTGGTGAAAAGACTCTCGCTTGTGGCTGTTGATATATCAGACGTGTCGCTGCAAAGCATAATCCACTCTAGTTGCCCTGCACTTGAGTCTCTCCTGCTTGTTTGCAATAGAGGAGGTCGTCGCGTCACAATAAAGTCGTCTAACCTTGTAAGCATTGGCATTTGTTGTCCACACGGAGAACTCATTGTTGAGGATGCCCCTTCGCTTCGACGGTTGATTGTTGATTGTCGGGTTGACGACTGTTTGATAATCGTTGTCTCTGCACGTAAACTGGAGACATTGGGTGAATTCGTGTTTGTGTCTCCCTCGAAGTGTCTTGAGGTACTGACTTTCCTTAATACTGGAACAGAGTTGTACTTGTTCCGATGTTTGTTCTAGTAACACTACAAAAAAATACACTTCCGTGATGATATGTGTTTGTCACAGTAGGTCGCGTTTTTTGTCATGCATGTACATCCATGAGGATTTTATGACAGAACAAAATAGTCATACCTGTGCTGTCGTAGAAGTGTTCCATGACATTACCAAAATTATCATCACGGAAGTGTCCACTTCCATGACGATAAATCGCGCGTCACAGAAGTGCTTTCGTCAAGGGTGACCGACACGTGGCATCCACCGTAACGGAACGCCGTTAAGCTATCGGGTCGGGTTTTGGATCCGATAACCCGTTAACAGCCCCGACCAATGGGGATTTTCCACGTGTAAAATCATCATTGGCTGGAGGAAACACGTGTCGGCTCACCGTTGGGACAGATGTCATCCGCTCATTGGACCGAAGGCGCCTATGATAGGGCGACACGTGGCATGGCCCAACAGAGGCCCATTCCTGTGAAAAGGCCGGCCCGTTTGACTTGGTCAAAAGGTGGCGGGCCGGCCCACGGAAAGCCTGTTAACGGCCTGTTCGCATATAGCCCATTTACAACCCGCTAACCCAGGGCCCGTTACGCCCTATCCGAATTAGGCCCAGTAGTGCCATCTGGGCCGTCCAATATGATTCAGCCTGTTTTAACTTCCGGCCCATGTGTGGCCCATGACTTCTTTCGGCCCATATGAGAAACTTTGTAACTCTTGGCCCATTAACGGCCCCTGGTGAAACTGGCCCGTAATGAACAGTGTATCACTTTATACCCATTAACGGCCCGTTATTCCATTGGGCCGTTTCCAGCCCAAGTTATCTTTTGGCCTTCTCAGGGCCCATTGATTCTTGGGCTCATTTGCAGCATTCGGTTACATACGGCCCGTTACTGTCATTTTCTGCTTGTGGGCCAAATTCAGCCCGTCGTTACAGTCGGCCCGTTTGCGGACCGTTAATACGTTGGGCCGTTTTCATGTAAAAAAAAACCGTTGGGCCGTTTTCATAGAGTTATCAAATACGGCCTATTAACGGCCCGTTATGGTCCACGAATAGTACGGCCCATGATTGGCGAAATGATGATACCCCCCGTAGAAGGCCCATGGATCCTACGGCCCATATGAGGCCCATGGATAGTACGGCCCGTAGAAGGCCCATGGATCGTACGACCCGTAGAAGGCCCATGGACCCTACGGCCCGTAGAAGGCCCATGGACCCTAAGGCCCGTATAGAAGGCCGATGGATCCTACGGCCGGACGAAGGCCCATGGATCATACGGCCTGCAGGAGGCCCATGGTTACAACAGTCCGTGTGTTGCCATGATTATTTTGGCCTAGTTACCAAAAATAGGCTATTGTGGCCACTAGAAAAAACAGAAAAAGAACTGCAGTGACTACAAGCAAACAACTAAACAAGACAATAAGGAAATAAATAAGCAAGCAATTAATGCTAGCCTATTACCGCTATTACACATATTACATCCACTGGGCATCAAAGTTCGCCACCAGTGCAAATATAGGGAACAAAGCAGCACATTATATACACTGTCCGTCAAAATTGGCCACCAGTGCAAATAAACGCGGCAGCAAAACAAGAGCATAACTGAAACAACTTCAGAAGAGCTCAAGAAACGTTATTTTGGGTATCCACCATCCTGGCAATAAGCTTAGCAAGCTGATTAGCTTTGTCCTGTTTGGCGCTAAAATCCTCCAACGCTTGCTGTTGCACCAGAAAGTATGCATCTGAATGCTCCGGGACTTCCACAGTCCTTCCGCTTCTTGTCGCAGCACACCTGATCGATGTCTTTCAGCTTGTAGTTGAGACTCAAGAAACCGAACTGATTCAGATAGTGAGTTTGAATAGCTTGTGCAAGCGGTAGTGACCAGTAACTCGAACACTAAACCAAGACAGGACTTTGGGGTTGTCTCGCTGTCTTCAAGATAGTCTTCCTTAGCTGTTTATCAGCTTTGTTGGAGACCAACAAGGATGTGTCACTATCCTGAACCTTATCTGCATTACTTCCTTTACCATTGCTTAATAAGGCACTCTTCCCCAATATTCTGTCAGCATTCTAAAAGAAGAAACAAGCAGACACATAACAAGTTTAGCATGTACTAGTATATGAAACTCATTTCGGTGAACCAGTTCATTAGTAAGGTGGACAGGATTAAACAACCAAGTCTTCTATTGCCAAGTACTAGTACATAATAAAAGCATCAAACAAACATATATCTATGTCCTATGGTCACTGCATTGTCTTGCCAAATCAAAATAGAGACACGGTTCAAATCCTATCAGTTCAAGACAAAGCAGCAGTGAAAGAATACAAAGCGTGGGAAACTACACAGCACAACAAGATTTCAGATGGGTACCACGGGTCTACATGTACAACAACACTATTGGCTCTGTTGTGATGCTAGTAATGTGCATGATATGAAAGTCAACTGTATACACAATTGAAATTGAAATCAACAGAGCTATTGATAAGAGCAAACCTGTTAAAGAAACATGCGTGAACATACCTGCTGTGCCATTGGAGTTTCGATTGGATCCTTCAATTTAAAAATAAGTTTTTATGGGTAAATACAGTGATACAAGAGCAAAGAAATCATAGTTAAAAAAGGCGCGCCTAAGCGAGCGCTTAAGCACGCCTAGGCTCTAGGCATTGGCAAAACGCATTGAGCATAACTACGCATATCTGTGCATAACCGCGCATAAGCATGCGCTTTGGTCAGTAAAGCGCAAGGCGGTGGCAAAACACACAATTAACGCCTAGCGCTTTTTTGAACTATGATAGCAATGGAATCTTAAATTAGAACAGTTGTTCTTCAGGTTTAGGCACTTGTTCTACATGAACAGAGTACAGTAAGACGCAAGAATATAATACTTAAAAATAGAAAATGAGCTCATAGACCTTACCACATTCTTGGTTCGGGACCAGTACAGAACAAGGCGTTCCCAGTCATCGTCCAGTAAATGTGTCTCAGGAGAACGTAAGGGAATTTGATGAGTTTCTTTGCCGGTGAAGTACGTTTTCTTCAGGTAATTCCGATACTGCCACCAAGCATTCTTGAAGATAGCAGAGGTATTAGCACAGGTTACCTCATCCTGAGTTTCCAAATCGGTCCTTCTCTATAGAGAAAAATGGGAAAATTTGCTGTATTATAATCATCATGGAGGTAGGATGTACGGGACAAAGCAAAGTAATTGCCATGAATAACATTACTTACACATAACTCCTGGACAAACACCTGCAACTGGCATTTTCCTTTATCTTCAGTATAATATTTCCAAGATGGGAAGATACGCACATACGATTTAACAACATCAAATGCGATAGATGCTAAACTACGACTAGCTGGTTGTGCTTCCTCCACAGGAATAGGCGTACTAACTGGTGGAGTTGGGGTTCGCCGTGATAGTACTGGCCCTTTGGGCACTGGAGCTGCCTTACTAACTGCTCTTGTTTGGGAGCTCTGTGGTGGAGATGGTGCTGTGTCAATAGGAACTGGGTTACTATCGGCTGGGGTTGGGGTTAGATTGGGTGAACCTGGTTCTCTGTCCATCGCAGTAGGGGTACAATCTGCGAGAGTTTGGGTTATGTGTGGTAGGGCTGGTTCTTGAGCATGTACAACCGGGGTGCTATCTCCACCAAGAGGTAGCACTGTTTTATTTGAAGACCGTGTTTTTAGTCCGCTAGATACTGGCATCACCCGCTCCAATTCAAATGGCTGATAAACAGGAAACATAGTTGAATGTACAGACATTGTACGAGAGATAGATGCAATAGATAGTGTGGAAATGTAACATCCCAAATTTCCAATTTGGTATGTTATACATAGATCATCATTGCATATCATGTTTTATTGCATTTTGACAAATCCTCGATAAATCCTAAGCAACTCAAGGACCCTCGGAGAGAGTTGGGGATTTTCTCGAATTTTCATATTTGATTTTTCAAACAAGGATTGGGATTTTAATTATTTTTCTCTCCGGAAAAATATTTCATTCTTAAAATAAATGAGAGGAGAAAATATGACTTCTCCAAAACAATTGAAATACTGGAGGAAAAATGTTAAGATCATTATTTGAAATTTATTTGGATTTTATTTGTAATTTTTATTGCATTTAAAAATATGCATGATTTCAAAATATTTATTTTTGATTTTAAAAATGTTCACCCTATTCTAGATTTTCTAACTAGACGGGGAAAATTTTATTTCATATTTTTCTGATTTTTATTTATGTTTCTACGCATTTTTCTTCGCGGGACTTATTTTTTTTTTTTAA
>NC_057799.1:570117136-570121373 GCF_018294505.1 Triticum aestivum
AAAACCCTTCGTTTAAAAAAAAAACCCTAGATCGGTTTTTTCTTCGGTTTTCTTATTTTACGAGCGTTCACCGAACCGTTCGTTTCAACGAACGCGTTCGTCGGTTTTTCTCTGTTAACGAACGTCCGTTCTTTAACCGTTCGTCCGTTTTTCTTTTCGGCGGATTTTTCTCGTTAATTTCTCAGATTCGATTTCTGATCGAATCTTCGTTTCTGTTTAACTTCTCGCTCGTTTATCGGAATCAGGTGATTCAAGCACCTAGAGTTTCGTCTCGAAATTCTCTTTCCGTTTAACCTACTCAAACAAGTTTTTGCTACAGTAAAATTTGACCTAGATCCAGATTAGCAAATGAAGTTTCTTTCTTCCGCCGTTTGACTTTCGTTGCTTCTTTCGAGTTGATTCTTTTTGCAAACCGGAGTTCTTAAGTTGAACTTTCTGGTTGGATCTTTCATTCGAGTTTTACCTGTGCATTAGTTGAGTACTGATTGTATGCTTGTTTGTTTGCGATAGAGTACCCGGAGTGTGCCGCTTGTTACTTCGAATCGCTAGGTTTTGCGGATCATCAGCAAGGCAAGTAACACTTTGATCATACCCCGTTCATACCCATTTTTATTGCATTAGATCTATTCCTTCAAACACATTGCATGATTAGGATCTAATAAACTGTGGGTATTGGGAAGTAGTTGAGGTAGTACCTATTACCTGTTTTTCTATCAAACCCTTGGGAGTTACTTCTACGTTGCTTTTATTATTGCCATGCTATGCTCGTAGACGTGGATTGGGTTTGAGTGAAATTCATGACAGATGTGAGATTGTTAATTAATGGTTTACTTAAGGTGGCAACTTAAACTCACATCTGGGTGGATTGAGGTACCTGGGTATTCCAGGATTGCCTGTTTTTTCTTTTGGACCGCCACCCAGGTTCAAAGGGATCATGAGATTTTTCATGCTAGAAACTTCCGTGTGCAGCCGCAAGCTATTATGGGCTCTAGCATAGTTGATTAAGTTGTGTGAACTCTTACAGTGGTAGACTAGCAGATGTAGGGGAAAGTAGGTGTAACGGTCTACCCATACGTAAGGTGCAAACACTTCTGAAAGACTGTGTCTTGGTCATCCGTTAGTCAAACACCATGTAGTGCGAGTAATCCAACGGAGGAGATCAAGTCTTGTGGGAAAAGTGCACAAACCTCTGCAGAGTGTACAAACTGATCATGATTAGCCATGTCCCCGGTTATGGACAACTTGAGTATCTAGTACTTGGATTATCATGTGAATCTCAACACTATGTTACTTCTAATTAATTTTTTTGGGTTATTGATGACTTTTTAATTGGGATTGAGATGCTGTCAACCATCTCAATGTTTCACAACCACCATGATAGTTAAATAAAATTTATTCCTTTGAAGTAGGATAAAATTGGCTTTTCGCAAAACTGTAACCATAGAGCTTTCCACCAGCCACATATGCATGTAGTATAGCATTATTATTGTTCATTGCTCTCTATGTGCTACATTGCCAGCATATTCTATGTGCTGACCCGTTTTCGGGCTGCAACGTTTCATGTTGCAGACTTTTCAGACGACGAGTAAGGTGCCTTAGGTCGTGGTCTTATACTCAGTGATGCCGCTGGAGTTGATGGACTCACTTATCTTCCAAGTCTTCCGCTGTTATCGTTATTAGATGGCCTTAAGCCATGTTTATTATACTTAGTCTCTATGGAGATATCCGATGTAATAAGTGTGTGATTGCTACTCTGTTATAAATCCTCCATTTGTACTGTGCGTGTCAGCATTACTGATCCAGGGATGACACTGGTGCACAGCAGCACAGGCCATTTGAGGTCTGGTCGCTACAAAGTTGGTATCAGAGCACACGCTGACTATAGGACACGACCACTAAGCTTAAGCCCTAGAAAGCTTCTCTCTTCTCATTTCTGACTCCTCTCCACTTTCTACTCTTTTAGGAATGGCGAATGCAAGGAGCAAGTTCATGCAACCAGATGAAGATGCGCCATTTGGACGACATTTGAAGGAAGTCACCAAGTACTTGAATATAGGAATACCAAGCGTCACCGGAACCTACAACGCCATATTACCTGAAGAGGAGAGCTGGAAGATTCAAGTTATCATTCCAGGAAGGACATTCGCACCAATTACGGAACCCATGAGATTGGTTTTCGAAGCACCAACTTGGAGTTTAGGGAAGAGCATGGCCGCACACATCGCCATGGGACGCATTGGAGAAGTCTACCACCAGGAGCTTAAGGATACGATTTATCAAATTTGTGGACGTCGAGACGCGCAATGGGAGATGATCAAGACCAAGAAGGATGGATCAATTGCAGCTTTCATCCAGGAACAGAACCAACATATTCGTCTCCAGGAGAACCAGATGTGCACGGACAAGGAAGAACTAAAGAAGGCATTTACGAAGATCAAGGAACTCCAAGAAGAACTCAAGACTACACGCGAAGATTATTTGGAGGAAATCAACGCACTTGTCGGGAAGATTGACGATCTGGAGAAGAAGATTGGAGCATCCGTGGGAAATCCAGTACCAGAAGCAGAAGTCGACGAATGCACTTGTCCGGATAACTACATCATCATCGACGACACCGACTCGGAACCAAGTGAAGACGAATGGATTGATGAAGCTGGAGCAGACATCATGGAGTCTTCAACGGATCAGAATATTTAGTAGACCACCATACCAGTAGTAGTTTTACCTCCATTCAGTACTATAGTTCAAGCACTTTGTAACGCTAGTTAGATCGATTGTTTTGTCTTGTTTGGATTGATTGAGTGATATTGATTGAATTTGTCTCATGAGCATATGGGTAGTTTTTTCTCTCTAGACCTCATTCTAAATTCTCATCTTTTCTAAACCCATCAGATGCCTCCGAGACGCGACATCGGATTTGTTTTCCCGCTAGAGATCACCCAGTTGATTCAGCAACAGAATGCCCTGATGCAAGTGTTAGTTCAGAACCAAGGCAACAACAACAACAACAACCCACCGCCACCACCACCTGTTGATCACTTAGCCTGTTTCCTAAGGTTAAATCCGCCGGTGTTTTCCAGTAGCACCGAGCCAATTGTTGCAGATGATTGGCTCCGCAAAGTTGGAAGGGAGTTGACCACTGTAGGTTGCACAGATGCGGAAAGAGTGCGTTTCGCCGCACATCAGCTTGATGGACCCGCAGCATCATGGTGGGAGAATTACACAGCCACGCACCCTATTGACACTGTCACATGGGACCAGTTTCAGCAAGCTTTCCGTATAGCTCATGTTTCAGCAGGAGCTATGGCTATGAAGAAGCGTGAGTTTCGTAACCTACGCCAAGGAGGACGCACCGTAGGCCAGTGGTGAAGGATTATCCGGATGTATTTTCAGAAGAGTTGCCAGGCATGCCACCGGATAGAGACATTGAGTTCTTGATTGAACTTTTGCCAGGCACCGGGCCAATATCTAAGAGACCGTACAGGATGCCCGCTAAGGATTTGGAGGAAATTAAGAAGCAGATCAAGGAGTTACTGGATAAAGGCTATATTCGCCCAAGTTCGTCACCTTGGGGATCACCAGTACTTCTAGTGGAGAAGAAAGATGGATCACTAAGGATGGTTGTTGATTACCGAGGATTGAATGAAGTGACCATCAAAAACAAGTACCCACTGCTAATGATAAATGATTTGTTTGACCGCCTGCAAGGAGCTAAAGTATTTTCCAAGATCGATTTACGATCAGGATACCATCAGTTAAAGATTCGAGAGCAGGATATACCCAAGACGGCATTTACCACCAGATATGGATTGTATGAGTATACCGTTATGTCATTTGGACTGACTAACGCACCTGCCTATTTCATGAACCTGATGAACAAAGTATTTATGGAGTTTTTGGATAAGTTCGTCGTGGTATTCATTGATGATATTTTAATCTTTTCCAAGGATGAGGAAGAGCATGAGGAGCATTTGCGATTGGTACTTGAGAAGCTCAGAGAACATCAGTTATATGCCAAGTTCAGCAAATGTGAGTTTTGGTTGAAGGAAGTTGGATTCCTTGGACATGTTATTTCCGGAGAAGGAATAGCAGTAGACCCTGCCAAGGTTGACACAGTGACAAGTTGGGAATCACCCACGACAGTTGGAGAAATCCGGAGTTTTCTTGGACTTGCAGGATACTACCGGAGATTCATCGAGAATTTCTCGAAGATTGCTAAGCCCATGACTGAGCTATT
>NC_057799.1:570124607-570131683 GCF_018294505.1 Triticum aestivum
GAGCCCGAGCCCCGCCGCCCTCGCCGCCCCTCGCCGGAGCCCCGCCGGAGCTCTACCCCGACGAGGTAGACCTCGCCCCGTTGACCGTTTTTTTTAAAACCCTTCGTTTAAAAAAAAACCCTAGATCGGTTTTTTCTTCGGTTTTCTTATTTTACGAGCGTTCACCGAACCGTTCGTTTCAACGAACGCGTTCGTCGGTTTTTCTCTGTTAATGAACGTCCGTTCTTTAACCGTTCGTCCGTTTTTCTTTTCGGCGGATTTTTCTCGTTAATTTCTCAGATTTGATTTCTGATCGAATCTTCGTTTCTGTTTAACTTCTCGCTCGTTTATCGGAATCAGGTGATTCAAGCGCCTAGAGTTTCGTCTCGAAATTCTCTTTCCGTTTAACCTACTCAAACAAGTTTTTGCTACAGTAAAATTTGACCTAGATCCAGATTAGCAAACGAAGTTTCTTTCTTCCGCCGTTTGACTTTCGTTGCTTCTTTCGAGTTGATTCTTTTTGCAAACCGGAGTTCTTAAGTTGAACTTTCTGGTTGGATCTTTCATTCGAGTTTTACCTGTGCATTAGTTGAGTACTGATTGTATGCTTGTTTGTTTGCGATAGAGTACCCGGAGTGTGCCGCTTGTTACTTCGAATCGCTAGGTTTTGCGGATCATCAGCAAGGCAAGTAACACTTTGATCATACCCCGTTCATACCCATTTTTATTGCATTAGATCTATTCCTTCAAACACATTGCATGATTAGGATCTAATAAACTGTGGGTATTGGGAAGTAGTTGAGGTAGTACCTATTACCTGTTTTTCTATCAAACCCTTGGGAGTTACTTCTACGTTGCTTTTATTATTGCCATGCTATGCTCGTAGACGTGGATTGGGTTTGAGTGAAATTCATGACAGATGTGAGATTGTTAATTAATGGTTTACTTAAGGTGGCAACTTAAACTCACATCTGGGTGGATTGAGGTACCTGGGTATTCTAGGATTGCCTGTTTTTTCTTTTGGACCGCCACCCAGGTTCAAAGGGATCATGAGATTTTTCATGCTAGAAACTTCCGTGTGCAGCCGCAAGCTATTATGGGCTCTAGCATAGTTGATTAAGTTGTGTGAACTCTTACAGTGGTAGACTAGCAGATGTAGGGGAAAGTAGGTGTAACGGTCTACCCATACGTAAGGTGCAAACACTTCTGAAAGACTGTGTCTTGGTCATCCGTTAGTCAAACACCATGTAGTGCGAGTAATCCAACGGAGGAGATCAAGTCTTGTGGGAAAAGTGCACAAACCTCTGCAGAGTGTACAAACTGATCATGATTAGCCGTGTCCCCGGTTATGGACAACTTGAGTATCTAGTACTTGGATTATCATGTGAATCTCAACACTATGTTACTTCTAATTAATTTTTTTGGGTTATTGATGACTTTTTAATTGGGATTGAGATGCTGTCAACCATCTCAATGTTTCACAACCACCATGATAGTTAAATAAAATTTATTCCTTTGAAGTAGGATAAAATTGGCTTTTCGCAAAACTGTAACCATAGAGCTTTCCACCAGCCACATATGCATGTAGTATAGCATTATTATTGTTCATTGCTCTCTATGTGCTACATTGCCAGCATATTCTATGTGCTGACCCGTTTTCGGGCTGCAACGTTTCATGTTGCAGACTTTTCAGACGACGAGTAAGGTGCCTTAGGTCGTGGTCTTATACTCAGTGATGCCGCTGGAGTTGATGGACTCACTTATCTTCCAAGTCTTCCGCTGTTATCGTTATTAGATGGCCTTAAGCCATGTTTATTATACTTAGTCTCTATGGAGATATCCGATGTAATAAGTGTGTGATTGCTACTCTGTTATAAATCCTCCATTTGTACTGTGCGTGTCAGCATTACTGATCCAGGGATGACACTGGTGCACAGCAGCACAGGCCATTTGAGGTCTGGTCGCTACAAAGTTGGTATCAGAGCACACGCTGACTATAGGACACGACCACTAAGCTTAAGCCCTAGAAAGCTTCTCTCTTCTCATTTCTGACTCCTCTCCACTTTCTACTCTTTTAGGAATGGCGAATGCAAGGAGCAAGTTCATGCAACCAGATGAAGATGCGCCATTTGGACGACATTTGAAGGAAGTCACCAAGTACTTGAATATAGGAATACCAAGCGTCACCGGAACCTACAATGCCATATTACCTGAAGAGGAGAGCTGGAAGATTCAAGTTATCATTCCAGGAAGGACATTCGCACCAATTACGGAACCCATGAGATTGGTTTTCGAAGCACCAACTTGGAGTTTAGGGAAGAGCATGGCCGCACACATCGCCATGGGACGCATTGGAGAAGTCTACCACCAGGAGCTTAAGGATACGATTTATCAAATTTGTGGACGTCGAGACGCGCAATGGGAGATGATCAAGACCAAGAAGGATGGATCAATTGCAGCTTTCATCCAGGAACAGAACCAACATATTCGTCGCCAGGAGAACCAGATGTGCACGGACAAGGAAGAACTAAAGAAGGCATTTACGAAGATCAAGGAACTCCAAGAAGAACTCAAGACTACACGCGAAGATTATTTGGAGGAAATCAACGCACTTGTCGGGAAGATTGACGATCTGGAGAAGAAGATTGGAGCATCCGTGGGAAATCCAGTACCAGAAGCAGAAGTCGACGAATGCACTTGTCCGGATAACTACATCATCATCGACGACACCGACTCGGAACCAAGTGAAGACGAATGGATTGATGAAGCTGGAGCAGACATCATGGAGTCTTCAACAGATCAGAATTTTTAGTAGACCACCATACCAGTAGTAGTTTTACCTCCATTCAGTACTATAGTTCAAGCACTTTGTAACGCTAGTTAGATCGATTGTTTTGTCTTGTTTGGATTGATTGAGTGATATTGATTGAATTTGTCTCATGAGCATATGGGTAGTGTTTTCTCTCTAGACCTCATTCTATTCTTAATTCTCATCTTTTCTAAACCCATCAGATGCCTCCGAGACGCGACATCGGATTTGTTTTCCCGCCAGAGATCACCCAGTTGATTCAGCAACAGAATGCCCTGATGCAAGTGTTAGTTCAGAACCAAGGCAACAACAACAACAA
The DNA here is from genome assembly GCF_018294505.1 of Triticum aestivum. Taxonomy (NCBI): domain Eukaryota; kingdom Viridiplantae; phylum Streptophyta; class Magnoliopsida; order Poales; family Poaceae; genus Triticum; species Triticum aestivum. The sequence continues at coordinate 570,127,715 of NC_057799.1, forward strand.
CAACAACCCACCGCCACCACCACCTGTTGATCACTTAGCATGTTTCCTAAGGTTAAATCCGCCGGTGTTTTCCAGTAGCACCGAGCCAATTGTTGCAGATGATTGGCTCCGCAAAGTTGGAAGGGAGTTGACCACTGTAGGTTGCACAGATGCGGAAAGAGTGCGTTTCGCCGCACATCAGCTTGATGGACCCGCAGCATCATGGTGGGAGAATTACACAGCCACGCACCCTATTGACACTGTCACATGGGACCAGTTTCAGCAAGCTTTCCGTATAGCTCATGTTTCAGCAGGAGCTATGGCTATGAAGAAGCGTGAGTTTCGTTACCTACGCCAAGGAGGACGCACCGTAGGCCAGTGGTGAAGGATTATCCGGATGTATTTTCAGAAGAGTTGCCAGGCATGCCACCGGATAGAGACATTGAGTTCTTGATTGAACTTTTGCCAGGCACCGGGCCAATATCTAAGAGACCGTACAGGATGCCCGCTAAGGATTTGGAGGAAATTAAGAAGCAGATCAAGGAGTTACTGGATAAAGGCTATATTCGCCCAAGTTCGTCACCTTGGGGATCACCAGTACTTCTAGTGGAGAAGAAAGATGGATCACTAAGGATGGTTGTTGATTACCGAGGATTGAATGAAGTGACCATCAAAAACAAGTACCCACTGCTAATGATAAATGATTTGTTTGACCGCCTGCAAGGAGCTAAAGTATTTTCCAAGATCGATTTACGATCAGGATACCATCAGTTAAAGATTCGAGAGCAGGATATACCCAAGACGGCATTTACCACCAGATATGGATTGTATGAGTATACCGTTATGTCATTTGGACTGACTAACGCACCTGCCTATTTCATGAACCTGATGAACAAAGTATTTATGGAGTTTTTGGATAAGTTCGTCGTGGTATTCATTGATGATATTTTAATCTTTTCCAAGGATGAGGAAGAGCATGAGGAGCATTTGCGATTGGTACTTGAGAAGCTCAGAGAACATCAGTTATATGCCAAGTTCAGCAAATGTGAGTTTTGGTTGAAGGAAGTTGGATTCCTTGGACATGTTATTTCCGGAGAAGGAATAGCAGTAGACCCTGCCAAGGTTGACACAGTGACAAGTTGGGAATCACCCACGACAGTTGGAGAAATCCGGAGTTTTCTTGGACTTGCAGGATACTACCGGAGATTCATCGAGAATTTCTCGAAGATTGCTAAGCCCATGACTGAGCTATTGAACAAGGACACCAAATTCAATTGGACTGAGGAATGTGAAGCTAGTTTCCAAGAGTTGAAGAAACGATTGGTTACATCACCAGTGTTGATTCTGCCAGATCAACGCAAGGACTATGAAGTTTGTTGCGACGCCTCTCGTCGAGGACTTGGAGAAGTGCTTATGCAGGAAGGAAGAGTTGTTTCGTATGCTTCACGACAACTTAAACCCCATGAGAAGAATTATGCTACACATGATTTGGAATTAGCAGCCGTGGTGCATGCATTGAAGACATGGAGACATTTTCTCATCGGAAACCATTGTGAGGTGTATACGGATCACAAGAGTTTGAAGTATATTTTCACGCAGAAGGAGTTAAATCTCAGACAGAGGAGATGGTTGGAGCTCATCAAGGATTATGATATGAGATTGCATTATCACCCTGGAAAGGCTAACGTAGTAGCAGATGCGTTAAGCCGCAAGAGTCATGTCAACATCCTCATGACAGGAGAGTTACCTCAGGAGTTAGCCGAGGACCTACGCGAGCTATGTTTGGAGATAGTCCCGAGAGGCTATTTAGCGACATTGGAGATTCAGTCTACCTTGATGGAAAGGATCAGAGAAGCTCAGAAGTCAGACAAGAAGATTAAAGAGATAAAGGAGAAGATGAGCAAAGGAAAAGCCAAGGGATTTCGTGAGGATGAGCACGATACTTTATGGTTTGAGGACCGCGTATATGTGCCAAATGATCCGGAGATCAGAAAGTTGATTTTGCAAGAAGCCCATGATTCACCGTACTCGATTCACCCAGGGAATACCAAGATGTATTTGGATTTGAAGAATACTTTCTGGTGGACCGGAATGAAGAAGGATATTGCGGAGTATGTAGCAGTTTGTGATGTATGTCAGAGAGTGAAGGCAGAGCATCAGAAGCCAGCAGGATTGCTACAACCATTGCCGATACCCGAATGGAAGTGGGATAAAATAGGCATGGATTTTATCACAGCATTACCCAGGACTCGTTCAGGCTATGACTCAATATGGGTTGTAGTTGATCGATTGACGAAAGTAGCTCATTTTATTCCAGTGAAGACCACCTACACCAGTGCTAAGTCGGCAAAGATATACATGACCAGGATAGTATGTTTGCATGGAGTTCCGAGGACTATTGTATCAGACAGAGGAACCCAATTTACCTCGAAGTTTTGGAAGCAGCTACATGAAACATTGGGAACCAGGTTGGAATTTAGTACAACATTTCACCCACAGACAGATGGACAGACCGAGAGAGTCAACCAGATTTTGGAGGACATGTTGAGAGCATGTGCACTAGATTATGGATCTAGTTGGGACGACAATTTGCCATATGCGGAGTTTTCATATAACAACAGTTATCAAACCAGTTTGAAGATGGCCCCTTTCGAAGCTTTATACGGAAGGAGGTGTAGAACACCGTTGCTATGGGACGAAGTTGGAGACCGTCAGTTGTTTGGACCAGATTTGATTAAGGAGTCTGAACAGAAAGTAAGGTTGATTCGCGATAGGCTCAAGGTAGCCCAGTCCAGGCAGAAGAGTTATGCTGATTCTAAACGAAAAGAGACAGTTCACGAAGTCGGAGACCGAGTGTATCTTCGAGTATCACCCCTTCGAGGAGTGAAGCGCTCTGGAGTTAAGGGAAAGTTAGCGCCCCGTTTTATCGGACCATACAGAGTGTTGGAACGTATGGGAGAAGTTGCTTACAAGCTGGAATTGCCCGAAGGATTGTCTGAAGTACATGATGTATTTCATGTTTCGTAGTTGAAGAAGTGCCACGCAGAGATGGCTGAGATACCACTGAGAGATACTGTGCCACTGGAAGCGATTCAGTTGGAAAGTGATTTGACTTATGAGGAGAAACCAGTTAAGATTCTTGAGTATGCCAGCCGAGTTACCCGCAGCAAGGTTATCAAGTTTTGCAAAGTTCAGTGGAGTCACCACACGGAAGATGAGGCCACCTGGGAGCGAGAGGAAGATCTATGGAAAAACCACTCCCACCTGTTTTCTAGCCAACCCGAATCTCGAGGGCGAGATTCATCTTAAGGGGGGTAGGTTTGTAACATCCCAAATTTCCAATTTGGTATGTTATACATAGATCATCATTGCATATCATGTTTTATTGCATTTTGACAAATCCTCGATAAATCCTAAGCAACTCAAGGACCCTCGGAGAGAGTTGGGGATTTTCTCGAATTTTCATATTTGATTTTTCAAACGAGGATTGGGATTTTAATTATTTTTCTCTCCGGAAAACTATTTCATTCTTAAAATAAACGAGAGGAGAAAATATGACTTCTCCAAAACAATTGAAATACTGGAGGAAAAATGTTAAGATCATTATTTGAAATTTATTTGGATTTTATTTGTAATTTTTATTGCATTTAAAAATATGCATGCTTTCAAAATATTTATTTTTGATTTTAAAAATGTTCACCCTATTCTAGATTTTCTAACTAGACGGGGAAAAATTTATTTCATATTTTTCTGATTTTTATTTATGTTTCTACGCATTTTTCTTCGTGGGACTTATTTAAAAAAAAAGAACGCCCGCGCGCCGACTGGGCCAAAGGCCCAGCCGACGGCCCAACCCCGCCGCCCGTCGTCTCCGTCCCGGAGACGGGATCGCCGCCGGTGTCTGCCCCGGCTACGCCACCGCCCGGCTTGGCCCCTCCTCCAAGCACCCCCCCTCATATATACCCCCCTCGCCTCCTCTCTCTCACCCGC